>NW_019397374.1:55992-77445 GCF_000591075.1 Eurytemora carolleeae
CACTGATCTTGCGGAGACATTATAGACTCATCTTTACAGTCTTTTACCCTTTTCATAAAATAAACTCTAGCAGACATAATAATATTATGGCTTATGAAATTAGGTATTACAATGCTAATTCATAACAAAGACGATATCGAATTCGTCACTGAATTCCCATGTTTTTTGGGACACCCTGTAGGTATTAGAAAATGTGTGGCTAGAACTCATTTCCTTTCCTTCAAGAAATGCAAGGTTGAACAAATTTGAAATCTAAAAATTTATGATTTTTTTTTCGTCCCAAAATGACCTCAAATGATTCTTTTCGTCTAAAAATGACATAAAATCAATACCTTGGGAAAGTGCTGCAAAAGAAAACAAAATGATTGGTAGGTTTAATAGTGTTTTAAAACTTTGATCTTTTAAAAATGTGTTTTATTTATTTAGAAAAGCTGAAAAAAATGGTGGACTTAAAGGAGAAAATAAGGAGTGCTGAAACAAAGTTTAGGTGTGTAGAGTGTAGACTGTATAGCTCAATTTTAACAAATAATAATTTAAAAACACTATCAATAATCTTGAATTCGTTTTTATCGTCAACAAATATACCCCCCCCCCTTAACCCCTCCTCCACTCCCTGTCCTCCTAATATTCTTCTAAATCATTCTTTAGAAGTTTTTTGATTTATATTAGAGCCATTCTATTAAGAGTCATAAAAGTGAAAAAAAGACTACCAAATCACCTTTTCTATATTCGTGCAATATTATTCTTGTGCATTGTTTTAAGGACAACCTGTACAGTGTACATGTACAAATATTTAAATCTTCCGGAAAATTTGCTATTTTATTTTTTGATTAGAGTTTCAGAGATGCAGATTGAAAAAGAGAAACTGAAAAATAATCTTGTTCGGGTTGAAGCTCGTGTTAAAGGTATTTTTTTAGAAATTTTAATATATTATTTTCCAAGGCTTTTAAATTCAGGAGAAAAAATACTTTTACAGATTAATTTTTAAACCTAACTGGCCAACAATATGTGATGTCCCAAAAAAAGGTTTAGTCCGATTGGTTCAGCCGTTTTATGGTTTATCGGGTCCAGTGAATGAAGGATACGGTTTTTTAACGTACCTAAACTGATCTGTAATTAGATATGTAATGACATTATATGTAATTAGATTTGTATGGAATTAGATCTTCTGTATAATAAAGCTCTTCTCTCATATTTATATAGATATATATGTGTATGTTAGCTATAGCTGGCCAAACAGTTGGATTAAAATGGCTGATTTTTTTTTGAGGGAACACATGGGTACCTTGGGGGTAACATAGGCTAAACAAATTTGATTTTTTTTTATTCATGGTTAACGCCGGGCTTTTCATCCAGTTGTATAATAGGAATGAGATATTAAAAATCTTCGTTAGTCACGGTCCATAAATTTAATTCACTTTAAACATCCTACTCTCTAAATTTCAAGTTTTTCCACATTACGATAAAAATATTTGCTTTTAGAGAAAGAGGAGAAACTGAAAATAAACACCGACATAATCAGGAACCTATTTTATGTCCATTAGTTTTGTTGTCTTAAAACAGAGTGGTTTAACCAGAATTCGAACCGGCCCGACCCCTTGTACCGGTCATTGTGACGCGCGGCATGTACCGACTAAGTTGCCCGGTTTCAACTTTAATGGCGCTGCCAGACCTATTGCAGTACCCTGTCTATGATAGGCCTATTTAACATACTCAATACAATTCATACAATTATTTCTGCCAGAGCCAAAATTTTGCAAAATGTAAAAAAGTAAAAATTCGGAGAGAATTAAATTTGAAATATTTAATAAACATTTTTGAGAAGCATCTTATAAACCAGATAACCTTGGATGATTAAGAAGGATGCCTTTCGTACACAAGAGTCTAAAACATTATTGTTATAAATCAATACATTTGTTATCGGTCTGTTACAAGAAAGTTTTCTAAGTGTATTTAGAATTCAAAACCGAAGGAACTGAGTTCTTGGACCAAACTCTTGTTTTTAAATCTAGCTATATCTTTGCAACCCGGTGTTGTAGACTTTTCATATTTCAAACTATGCATTCTGTTAGATCCATAGAGAATAGAATATATAGAGAGGAATTTACTCGAAAAAAGTGTAAAACGGCCATTTTGTTGTACTGTTTCCATACTGCAGGTGTACTTCACATATTTATGCTATATAACTTCAGTTTCCTCTGAAATATCAGAATAATTTATCCTCCCCTCAACCCCCTTTTTTCTAAATCTTTTTGTTAAAAATAAATAGCTTTAAAGAAAAGATTTTTGTGACACTAAAATATCCAGTGGTCTTGTGACCGAAACTGAAAACCTACGAATTTCGGATGTCAAAATCAATCCTTGATCTTAATTCGCTTTTTGTTATTCAGAAGATTATTTTCAAGATTAATTTAATGATTTAATCTTAGGTTCATATAAAAAGTGTATATATCTCAACCAATCGAGTGGGATTTGGAGAAACCACAACAGCCAATCACAAAATCCAGGAAATTTTAATTTTTTTTTTTTGCGCCATAATGATTGAACTCTCATTTGTCAAACAAAGGACGGATATCCAAAAAGAGAGAAAAGAGCGAATTAAGGAGGAAATTAAATTGGATATTTAGATTAATTGCAGTCCGGATTGAAGGTCCAATTATTAAGTTTTCAGCTCAGCTCTTGTTAAACTCACTAGCTATACTCTAATCCAGAGAGAAGTGTAAAGACGACCTTCAATTGATGCGGGAAAGAAATGAGGCAGTTAGAACTGAGATGAGATCTCTCGATGGTGTACAGGTTTGTGTAAAGTTCCAATTGTGCCCATTTTCAGTTTTTATTCTTCTAGATTTCTCCAATTTTCATGACTTCATTTTTTTCTGCATATTTATTTGTGTCATTTTTTTAATTTTTCTTACTTCAAAATCGTTGAAAAAAATCGTCCTGTTAAAATCGTTTCTGAACTTTATAGAAAGTTGCGAAAGCAAGCTAATTATGATTATTGCGATTTCTCTGTAATTGAACAATATTTGGGTCTATAATTGGATAAGATTGTTAGATGTCTCATTATGATAGGTCTCAGCTAAAAAATGTCAAAAACACAATGAAAATAGCAGCTTAAATTAAATGCAATTTCTTTTTTCATTGAGGGACCTATCCCAGAGTAAGAAGTCCATATCTTTTTCCTGATTAACTAGATTCATCTCGGTCATCATATGGAAGTCCCCAAGACTCTGATTGATTGATTGATTCTTATATCATGGTTTGTCTCTAGGGAACAGGAGAAAAGGATGGGGATCTGAGGAAAATTGAAAACCTCAAGTAAGGATCAATTACAAATTGCAAATTACAAATTACATGTTCCACGGAACATGTTTTTTGGGACACCCTGTATAATGTATAGTTATCTATAATTTTTCTTGAATGCTCTTTAGGCTAGTTCATGTTTTTACGATTGCAAGCTACATATTCAAAACATTGCTCCAAAAGTAAAAATTATTCCTTTTTTCGTTTTTTTCTTTTTTACGAGAATGCAAAAAACGTTATATTCTATTTTCGGGGTTATCTTTAAAATTTTGAATTTTCAGAAGGCTTTTCAAAATATTTACTTACAAAACAAGCATCTTTCAAAGTGAAATGATATCAAACTTTTAGAGAAAATGGCAAAGTATTTATTAGAACAGATTGTACGCCTTTACGTGGTCCTCCTTCTGTGTATCTTAAACATTGATGGAGATTTAAACGCTTTAACAAATTCATTTAATAAATTACGTCTAGACTAAATTCTAAAAATCTTTCAATTTTGATGGTGTAAATAGTACGCCATATTCTGGAAATCTCGTTGTTAAAAGTTTTGATAAAAGTTGAGTTTGCGAAATAATGCAGAGTGAAACAGCGACGATAAAGAAGGCTTCAATTAATATCCATGTATAATGAAACACCCTTTACCCTAAATGTTAAAATTTTTCTCATCTCTATAGCAATGCGAAAACGCGAAAAATATGTTAAACGAAATAAACAATGGAATTAATTTAGAGAAGTTTACTCGAAGCTATCTCAGGAGAATTTCAAACTAGAGAGATTGATTGATAGTTCTCCATCTAAACCAGAACTTTCACAATATCAGAAGCGGTTTATAGAACTTAATAATCAGGTCAGAAAACTTTAATTTTTAATCATTAAATCACATCAGTGAAATACATTTGCTCTCCCCTTCATATCTTTATAATTTCAAAACAAACCGTTAATTTACCGTAGATATCAACAAAGCACGCAGAAACCCAGAATTTCTACGATATGTTCAACAATCTTACTTTACAGAAGTTCTTTATAGAGAAGGTAAATATTATAATTAAAGTGAATGTTACCGTAAAATGAAAAGGGATTACAATTTTAAACTCTGATTGAAATTTGAATTGCAATTAGAACTATTTTTAGTTTGATATATTTTTGTGCTTAATCCGCTCTTTACGGAGAGCCATCTTCTTCTTTCTTAAGGTCCGGGGGGGTGACTAGTTTTTACGTCACAAATCTCCTATTAAAATGCATTTGTCGTGTGTTTCATGGTTGAATGGACAAAAAGAATATATTCTGTAGAATATTTTATCATGATAATCTTTTCATTTACAAACATTGTATCAGTTGTAGATTGCATTGATTTATAATGATTTTAATTTATATTTACTTTTCCCGTTCATCTATTTATCCTTGAATAGATCCTGTAAATCCGCAATATATTTAGAATGTCGTCTTTGTTAAGCGTCCATTTGTTGATGTTAATTTCTTTATATTCCATTACCAATTCACGTAAGAATTTATAAAATGTCGTCTTCTGGACCTTCTGATAATGGAATGTTGGAGATATTTTATTTTTTGATTGAATAAGTAAATGGAGCTCTTTAAACTGTTCACGCATATGGTTATTTATTTAATTTTACAATTTCAGAGATTTAGGTATAATAGTTTGAACCCCATTGAAAAATTATCAAGACGACATTTTATACATTCTTTTGATGTTTCCGAAGTTCTGGGTTAAACTATAATAAAAAATGGGATGGGAAAAATTGTGCGTGAAACGGGGATTACAAACTAAACAAATGATTTATTTTTTAGGAGATTAAACTGCTGACTTCGATCCAGGATAACCTGAGTGAATGCAGTGGAACACAATCCACTAAATATGCGTTTATCAGATCTATTGAAGGTACAGAGTGGATCCATTACACATTGGAGTTCAAATCTAAAATTTCAGATTTGGCAGCAATTTTTTCTTAATTTTCAGAAAAAAAGTTCGAAAGTTATTCTTTTTCTTTTCAACTTCAAGTAAGTTCCTCTAGCCAATTTTTCAAAGTTCAAACATCAACATTTGAAAATGCTTTGCACTTTTCAACCCTTCTAAACTATAATACGGTGGTAGGCGAAAATATCAATATAATAAAGACGACTTTCTATTAAAGTTTTAATTGTTGAAAAGTTTTTTTGATTTACAAGTTTACAAGTAATTAAAGAGAAGCCTATTTAATTGACAGCTTCTCTTTGTTTCCATTTATTTGTGTTTCTATGCTGTTTAAAAGCATGAGATAAATTAGAATTAAAATTGTATTGGTATAATCGCCTACCACCGTATAAAAATTTTCCAATCTGAAAGTTGCTATTTTGGTTGCCATATATCGTAAATAAATGACTTTAATGCATGACAAATTAATACTAGAAGCTTTGATGTCGATCACAAGGTTGAGTTTTCTCTTGTTGTCATGAAACAAGTATTTGAGTGGTTACCGTGATGATATAAAGGGACTGTAAGCGTAATGTCCTGTTACCTTTTATGCAAAGATTGCAGTGCCCGACTTTCAATGGTACCCTTGAAACTTTTGCTGATCAAATAGATATCATTCATTGTTTTTGTTTTTTTTAGTTGTTAATTTTCATTTGCGGTTTCTCTGCGAAAGTGACTTGCGTATACCTTGTTTATAAGAAGCAAAAAAGAAACTCACAGAAATAAAACCTTTCCGACGATTTCTTCTACATTTTTGAATAGATTAAGGTTTCAAGGATACCGTTGTAAATTGGGTATTGTTAACTTTGCATATTTCTCTACATTTTTTTTTTGATAAATTTATGAAATGTAGAAAGAATGAATAAATTGGTTTTTTTGTTGTCAATTTATGTAATTATTATTTAAAGAGTTGGTGAGCGGAGTAAAGGAAGCTAAGAAAAAGGCTGAAGAAAAGTTGGAAGACCAGATGAAAATAACAGCTGTTGCAAGAAAGGTTTGATACTAACTTGAAAATATTGATTTTCGAAATATTTTGTATTTTTCAAGAGAAAAAATTAAACTGTTGATTTTAAAGTGTAAAACTTATGGCAAGAGATTATGCATTGTTCTTAGAGGGACTAAAAACTTGGCAAGCCCAACTTACAACGGTACTTTGTCAGATCAAGAAAGATTAAAATGTTTTTTTTTCTTTGTGAAAATCTTCAACTGATTACTACTTCAAGAAAAATCTTCAACATAATTTTTCAGATATAAAAGGTACAGTTGTTAATCGAGCACGTTCCTCATTAAATGGAGGGCCATTAAGACAGTCCCTTTTAGCTATACATTTTGAAAACGCATCATTAACCTTGCTACAGGGTGTCCCAATAAACATGGGAATTAAGAGACGACTTGAATATCGTCTTTGATTTCCAATAATTAAATGGCATAAAGTGCAACAAAAAAGATTGAACGTCTAATGAAATTTCCAAAATGTGGTCTACCTTCTTTATATCTTTAAAATGGATGGAGATATTAAACATTTAAACCGTTTTATTGATTTTTAATTATCTTGAATATGGACAAACTTCCTAATATCTCCATCAATTTTGAAGTTGAAAAAATGGAAGACCACATTTTGGAAATGTTTGAATGTTTTAACTGTGATTCTACAAAATCATATTTACGAAATAAAATCCCGCTTCGAACAAAGACGATATAGAAGTCGTCATTGAATTCCCATGTTTATAGGGACACCCTGTATAATGGTTCAGGAGGGAGAGAGGTTGCGTGAAGAACGTGAAGAATACTATTCCCTACTTCATGAAATACAACAGGAAAATATGCTTTTTTATTTTTCAACTAATCATCTTTTACAAAAACTGTTTAAAACTTTCCTTAAAATGCATTTGAAAAAGTCTGAAGTTTTTCAAAACTTCCTGTTTACGGTATAATTTTATTTTATTTTATGTTTGAAGAATCCAAGATGTTAAAGTAGGTTGACGACTGAATTTCAAATAAATGCAAAGATCAAAGACGACTTTCAAATCGTCTTGCTACATGTCATGTTTCCTGGGACACAATTGTATGATCAAATAGTTCGCAATTTATAATTATTTATTCAGCTCCTGCTTCAAAATTTAACAAAAACCTAGAAAAATTTTATTATTTTTTAAAATTTGTGTTTTTTTATCTGAAATAAAGTATGTTTTAGGAATTGAAGAAAGAATAGTGGACAACTTAAATAAACTTGTTAAAGAGTTCTTAAACCTTATTTACTAAAATCAATTAGATTTGATTAATTTATTAATCATAAACAGACTGGAGGTGGAAGGGGGGGGGCGTATGTGCCCCACCCTCATTAATTTTGTTTGATTTAAAGAATTTATTTAACGGTATGATTTTTTCAATGAGCTGCTTTTTAAATGTTGAACATTGAACATTGAACATTGAACATTGAACATTGAACATTGAATTGAACATTGAACATTGAACATTGAACATTGAACATTGAACATTGAACATTGAACATTGAACATTGAACATTGAACATTGAACATTGAACATTGAACATTGAACATTGAACATTGAACATTGAACATTGAACATTGAACATTGAACATTGACCATTGAACATTGAACATTGAAAAATAAACAATGAACATTGAACATTGAACATTGAACATTGAACATTGAACATTGAACATTGAACATTGAACATTGAAGAACATTAAAGAACATTGAACATTAATGAACATTGAACATTGAACATTAATGAACATTAATGAATATTAATGAACATTGAACAATGTACATTGAACATTGAACATAAATGAACATTTAACATTGTACAGTGTAATCGGAATTCCGTTGCGTGGAATTGCCCGCAACTGTACGAAATTGCGCGCAACTGTTCTTGAATTGCGCGAAATTGTGCGGAATTGCGTGGAGTTTACACTTTACAGGGCTGGCAATTGCGTGCAAGTAAAATCCACTTGCATTGGAAACCCAAATTGCAACAATTCATACCTTTTCTCTGAGGCCTTTTATAGAAAGATTCAGGCCCACTTTTAGCCTTTAATGCTGGGTTAAGTCAATTCCACCAATAATATTTTGACTTGACAAGAATAAAATGAATTAAAGATCTATTACTGTGGCAGGCTCAGAATAAATGTCGTCTTACTTGTAATTTGTATTCTCAATTATATATCGAACCAGAAACAAAATTTTCACACATTTTCGTAAAATAGATGTCGTAAAAATTATCGTGATTAACGAAATAAAGAATCAAGTTTGAAGATGGACATTTGTGTCTCTCAAAGAAACAACTATTTGTTAATTTAACATGAACCCCGTGTTAGAAAGTAAATTTTTAAAAAATTTCTAAAATGTAAAATTTGTTGTCTCCCAAATGTGTATTAAAAAATACAGGCCAAAGAGCAATTTAACTCAGTTTGACAACAAATGTTGCGCCGGCTTACATTTACTCTCGCTCGCCGACAGAATTTAAAGAATTTATTTAATCAAACCATTGGAATTAACTATTATTCTTGTTATCAACACGGATCAATTTTATTTGGGGATCTGAGGTCGCTTTTGGCTTCCATTTATCCAGAAAAAGAGGTGTGAACGTCAAATGTCAAAATGTAGGACAGTGACCTATAGCCGCTTCAAAATATATTGATCCATGTAGTAAATACAGGGTGTCCCCATAAACTTAAAAATTAAAAGACGACTTTCCAATAATTGATAAATGACAAAGATTGTCTCAAAAAAAGTTTAAAGTTGTATAAGCTTTCTGAAAAATGGTCTCCCTTTTTTGTATCTTAAAATTTGACATTAAACATTTTAACAATTTTGTTGTTATTTAATAAATTAGAAAAAAGACAAATATATAAATATCACCGTCAATTTTCAAGGTGCAACAATGGTAGACCACAATTTGGAAATACCAAGACCAGTAGTTTTCGGTGTTAAATGTTTAACTGGGATACCTTACCTTGAGGCTGCAGATAACATTTCTGCCCCATATCTGTCAATACTCAACTTGTCTGTCTGTCTGTTTTTTGTGACCAATAAATGTCAAAACGGCTGAATCGGTCGGGCCAAATTTTTTTTGGTGTCGACATTATCCTAGAAAAGGTTTATGTCATAGGTAAACATAAAAAATGTTGCCCGAAAGAAATATAAACAGAAAAATACGCAAAATATTTATTTTCAAAGTGCAATGGCAGCGTGAAGAGCAACGGTTAGTAGATAAAATTGTTATTAGAACAGGGGCGTGAAGCTATGTAAAAGTTAACAAAATCAGGATAATTAATGATCAACTATAATCATAATTGTGAATTAGACTCAGAAATCTTTAATATATTAGCATGTCAAAACCTCCCAACATGAACATTATTTATTGACATGTATGGAAGTTGAATATTGCAGAGGAATGGCATGCAGTTTCAAATGTTTCTAAAAGTCTAATAAAGACTGTCAAGTAAGGTTACTTCATACTTACTTCATATTTACCAGAAATATTCCGATACCAGGGTTGTACTGCACAATCAAGGTTGTTTACTCTCGAAGCGCTACAATGTACGGAAAATATCATCTCCACAGATAGATAGATAAAAACCTAATATGACGTCACTTCCATAATCAGTGACGTCATATTAGGTTTTTATCGGTCTATCTATCTTAGAAGACGACATTTTTCGTACATTTGATCGCATTAAGAGTAACCCAGCTCATTTGGGCACAATGGTTTTCATTGTTGTTTTGATCATTGAGTCATAGTAGCACACGCCGTACATACTGGGTTACCCACAAAGGATGAGACTTCAGAGACGACTGTAAAGAATTTATTCAATCAATTTTCTAAAATTCAAGGTTTCCTACAGCTGTAAACTAGTTCTTTTCTTTGCCAAACCTTTAGTATATCATATAACAACTTTATTATAAGGCAAAAGCCCATGTTCAATCCTTAGAACTTTTGGTCGTCATTGAGGGCTCATCCTTTGTGGGTAACCCTGTATATGAATATGGGAATTTGTTCAGAAAATGTTTTCACCACCACCTGATTGGGCAAGGTTCGCACACACACCATAACTTGATATAGATGTCTCATGGACCCACATACTTCATAAAACCTAACCAATTTGTATTTCACCCTGTTCTTTATCTCAATTTTGACAGGGTTGCAAGATATCTTATTAAACATAATGACCTCCGATACCTAGAGATGGGTATCGTTTTGGTGAACAAACGAAAAATGAACGATGGACAAACGATATTGATCGTTTAGAGAAATAAAAAACTAGGGTTTTTAAAACGAAAAACAACGATTTAAAATTACACAAACAATTTATAGTTTGTGTTTTTACTGAACAAACAAATTTTCCGTAAAATTTAGAAAAAATCTTGCGTATTATTTTTAACTGAACAAGCAATTTTATTGAACAAACTTTTAAAAAACAAAAGGATTTTTAAAGAATGATTTTGCTGAACGATCATGCAGTGGAAAACAAACGAAATAGATGGACAATGTTCAATAATTCTGGGAACAAATGAAATCCTTTTTTAACCGATAAAAAAAAGAATAAAAAGGGTTGTTTACGATGAACAATTGAAAAAAAAACTACCGTGCTCATCTTTACAGAAAACTATGTAATATAATATCGATGCTATCCCATTTAAACTACTCCCGTTTGAACTATATTGTTCGTTTAAACTATTCCCGTTTGAACTATTTTTCATTTAAACTACTCCCGTTTGAACTATTGTTCATTTAAACTACTCCCGTTTGAACTAATGTTCGTTTGAACTATTGCACGTGGTACCACGTGCAGTAGTTCAAATGAACAATAGTTCAAACGAGTAAATATATTGCTCATTTGAACTATTTTTCATTTCATTTGAATCATTTGAACTATTAATATTATAAATGATAAGAAACTAGTTTAAACGAACATTAAAATAGTTCAAACGGACATAAAAATAGTTCAAATGGACGTAAAAATAGTTCAAATGAACAACTAAATAGTTCTAATGAACAAAAAAATAGTTCAAATGGAGATAAAAATAGTTCAAATGGACATAAAAATAGTTCAAATGTAAATAAAAATTATTCAAATGCAGGGCAAAATAATAGTTCAAATGGAAAAAAATGGCGCTCGGCCCAAACCATGGCCGCAGCGCTCGGCCCATAAATGAGCTTAACCTAACCTAACCCTAAATATACACTAATTTAATTTTAAAAAATTGAATTATAGAGGTCTTAACTGGCAGCAGCGCTCGGCCCCCTAGTCTGTCCTAGTCGCAGCGCTCGGCCCAAAAATTAGCTTAACCTATAACCTAACCCTAAAATAATAATAAATAAATATTAATAAATTTGATGAAAAAAAAATGGTCATGTACAAAATTGATAGGAGGGGGTCTAAAAATCGTTCTCTAGGACAGAACCCCTATTTTTCATTTAACCAATTTTTTCTCATTTGAATTTTTTTTTCATTTGAACTATTTCATTTTAACTATTGTATTGTTCATTTGAACTATTTTTATGTTCATTTGAACTATTTTTATGTTCATTTGAACTATTTTTTGAATATTTGAACTATATTTTTATGTTCATTTGAAACATTTCTGTGTATAATGTTATCTAATTAATTGTATGGTCCCTTTAACTTCATAATTATTAAAAAATTTAAAAAATGAATTCATGGTAGAAAAATAGTTTAAATGAGCAATAGTTCAAACGAACAATAGTTCAAACGGGAGTAGTTCAAATGAGAATCCACCATAATATCGCCAGTCGGATTGTTGGGTACAAGCAAGATGTGTATTGCTAGATTGAGGTTTTGGTTGTAGCGAATACAAAATTATTGCAAAAATGCAACGATCTTATAGTTTTATGGTATCTTTATATAAAGATTTAATCTATGTTTGTCTTTCTGCCTGCCTTTTTGTTTGTTAGGGCGAACATTACTCAGGAACCCCTGGACCGATTTGCCTCATATTTTTGAGATTATAAGTTGAACGGGTCCAAAGGGAAAAATAGCTAAAATCGTTATTTTCGTCAACCCGCGGGTAAATGGTGGGATTAGCTATGACTACACTGAGTTCCCAAGCCAGTCTTTATATAATGTTAAGGGCGGCCTGTCTGTACTGCAGTGTTGTTAGTTTGAGCTAACATGTTGTAAATTTGATGAGAAGACGGAGTTAAATCTAATTATGCGTCGTCTCTTCAATCTGTTCCTTGATTGATATCCCTGACCCCTGTATCTTTGACCTTTCTGTGAGATGGCCGTCCGCAATTCAGGAGTTTTGAACGTCGAATTTGCGCTCAAACTCAGGATTTACAGATCTTTCAAATGTTTTATATGTCTCAAATGAAGCCGCAAGAAGCTTTCGACAATACTGCATACTCAGTTCAACTACCTTACATAGCCAGTCACTCCCTTTAACTGATAGTAGATTTATAAACAAGTTTAGGTGTGCTTGAGTACAAGTGTAATCAGGTAGATCATAGAAATAGTTACAGAGATTGATTAACGCCTTTATTATGCGATATTTTCAACAGCATGGTCTTTGTGTACAAGTACTGTACACGACCAATCAGGAGACAACTGTATTCAGGGATATTTAAGAATCCTTTGAATAGGAAATACAAAATCTTAAAAAATAGACAAAATTCATAAACCTTATGTTTTATGTTTAAAATTGGAGTATTTCTTTAAAAGTTGTAAAAGGGATAGGGGGGTTCCAGTTAGACCAGACAGGAAATGTGGGGGAAGGGTGTAGGGGGGATGTAGAATATATATCTCTATTACGAAATGTTTAAAAAATCTGAAAAATGTCTAATAAAACTGTGTGAAAGGTATATTAAATCAAGTTTCGCAGAACACTCTATTCATAGAGAAATAGTTAAACCGGGAATTTGATGTTTATACAGAAAAGGCTGTAAAGGGACACAGTTATAAAAAGGTTGCAAGCTAGCTCACGCAATAATCGATGAGAAAATTACCAATTACTTCCTGTAAACTAAGGCTATTAACAAGTGCTTTAATTTTTTTAAATACATATCCAGGGCTACAAAAAATGTGAATAAGCTAGATGAAATCAAAGGTCAAGACGCTGCGACACTTTAGAACCAACCCATCCTTAAAAACTGATGCATTTTTTCATAGAAGTCTGGATTAATGTGGAGGGGATAGAGGGATGTTTAGTGGATCCAAATCCACAAAAATATGCAGAACCATGGATTTCCTGATCTCTGAATGGTTCATCAAGTGTTAGCAAAAAAAAAAGTAAAATTAGTTTAACAATTCTGCTTTGTTAAAAAAATTCAGTAAATCTTAAAGAAATGGTCATGACCTTAATCTGGATCCGCATCAAAATTAAATGGATCCCAAGTACTGGTTAAAATAAGAAGTAGCAGTTCAAGTACATACCTTAAGGGGACTGTAAAGGAAAAATGAAAGGAGGTATAGGCTGAAACCTAAGTATCTTTGGAGTTGATCGAGACCCATAAGAGTTTTATCTAATGTTCCTGTTTTAAGAAATTGATATAAAATTTAAACAAAAATTGAAAAAAATAAATTTTGCAAAAAATCCTAGGTTTTAACAGATCATATTCAGCAAATAATATCATGTGACACAGCTCAAATAAAAAAAAAAATTTCAAATTATGTCTTTTATTATTGAAGTGAAAGCCGTTTTTTCGTAATGGATACAAAAAAACAAAGAGGTGAACCATTCCCCGGCCCCAACCATGATAAGGTTTAAAGTTTTTATTGTCAAATCTAAGTTGATAAAAATGTTAATATCTGAACCAGGTGTTTTTTAAATGTTTTTTTCTTACATTCGACTTTTTAAAGTCTGTCTGATATCCAAGACAAGCATTGAATATTTAATCCTATCCGACATGTGTTCTATGGTGATAATAAACCCCTATTTCATTCCCCTGCCTCCTGAAATACGAGTTCTATGAAAAGATGCTGAGTTGACGTGTTTTTGAGAAAAATTTTCTAATAAATTTTTCCGATATTGTTTTATCTAAGTTTATTGGATGGGGGGTACTTAACTCAGACAACAGAAAATTACTCTTAGAGATAATACAATCGATTAAGTTCTTGTACAAAGAGGGATAAAACACATGCAGGGAGCTCCGAAAAATTGGGACAGGGTTTTTTTGGCATTCGTTATTTTGACATGGCACTTATTGGTAAAGTTTTACACTTTGATTTCCGTTCTCTCGAATATATATCTTTGCGCAGGATTTTGGAGAAAGAAAATTTTTTTTTTGATAAAAAAATATTTCGTATTTTTTATAGCCTTTTACTATTTCTACATACAATTATATACATAAAAGCAAAGAGCTTTATTGTATACTAACTGAAGGGCCCGGTGTTCCCCGTGGAAAAGAAATAATTTGAAAAGAAAATTTTGAAAGAAAAAAATAATTTTGAGTTTTTTTAATCTTTTACATTCCCCGGTCATCAATAAGTGTCCACAAAAAAATTCAGCCCAATCGGTCCAGCCGTTTGGCTGGCTATACGCAACATATATATATGAATGTAATAAAAAAATCTATTGAATTTATATCATTGAAACATGTAAATATACGTTATTTATTTCCTTGACCCTAGTTGCGGTCAACTTATTTACCTTTTTATATCTAAAAATACACAGTACAACACAGACTCTTGTTATTTACTGATATATACGATGTAAAGTAGAGAAGACAGCGTTTGAAGAGTTGTATCAGGATTGATACAAACGTGAAAATACAGTTAGTGTTCTATCTTGATTTGATACTTACTTGAGCATAACAAGAGTTGTATCAGGATTGATACCAATTTGAGGATACAGAGAGAGTTGTATCAGGATTGATACCAACTTGAGGATACATTTTGTGTTGTATCTGGATTTGATGCTTACTTGAATATAGAGAGTGATGTATCAGGATTGATACATATACGGGAGAATACAGAGGGTTATATCTGGATGGATACATATTAGAGAATACTGGAGCTGTACCTATGGTTGTGAGAGATTAAAGTAGACGCATTTATGCTGATAAAGACAAAGGACGAGTTTAGGCATTTTACATGAATGTCTTGTTTTTATTAAAATAGATTATTTTCTATACGTTGTACCCTTCCCCCGGCCCGGCTCGGATACAATTAGGTCAGTATTTTATATTTATTGGGTCCAATGTCCCCCCATCCTTTGACATTTTTATGTTTCCTCAGATTTATTTCACCCCCGATCTTCTCCACTTTACCTAATGAAAATTTGATTGATCATTTTCTTTTGTTTAGTTTGTTGGATGTTTTCAAATCATTTTTTATTAAAATATTTATCTGTTGGTTTCTTCTTTGTTTTATTAGCATTGTGTTCTATTTTTTAAGTTTTATAAATTGCGTATTAAGCGAAACAATTTTTGAAAAATACTGCGCACCAGTCGGCGATGACCTCTTATGACCTCTAATGACCTCTAATGACCTCAACAAATAGAAAATGAAGATGATTTTAGAGCAAATTACATAAATACAATAACAATTAAGATTTACAACACAAAGCTTTCAGGGCGCTTCGCTCCTATCTTCTATTTCAATTGTGAGCAATTTCATTGTATACATCAAAACAAAGTTCGGGAATTTTATGAAAAAATTTTGCGGATTTTTTAAATTTAATGAAATTCGAATTTTGTTGGAGGCTAATTTTTGAAATTTTGATCATCCATAAACCTTCCCCTTGGGTCATGTGAGGTCCCACACAAAATTTGGTTCCGATGGGTTCAGCCGTTTTGACATTTTATTGGATACAAACAAACAGACAGCCAGACAAGCAAAGTATATAAAGTTAATACAGTGTTCCCAGAAAACATAATATCTTTTTGCAGTTTTATGTCATCTTCCATATTTTGCGCGCAAAAATAAAAAAATTAGGGGGTATTCGGTGTAAATAATTAGTTAATTAGTCTGTTTACCATGTTTTTTTTGTTTATATTTTTCTCGTAATTCCTTCCTTGTCATATCATTGATCTTTCAGTGATCAGTATTGATAATCCAGTTTATCAATGAATAACCAAGTTATCTTGAATGATTTTTTTTAAAGAATTGACATGATTGCACTCTCTACAACTAAACTATAAAAACAACTTAGTCATTTTTACCATAATATGCATTTCGTTAATTTACACCAACATCTTCAAATGGATCATTATCTTTAAAACATTGAAGGGATAGGGATGTTTTCCCCCTTCTATGTCTCAAATGGCCTCTTGCTTCCAGCAAAAGTAAACTTTCGCAAAAAATGCGAAATTTCAGTTAAACGTTTATTTAAACTCATATTTGCTCTTAGATTTATTTCTAATTGATCTAGGATCGGTTTTGTTAAGTTGGATTGAATGGTGAAATGAGAGGAAGCCCTGTATATGGTTTCCAAGGTTTCCTTTTCGTTTAGCTAGCTTCAATCCAATTTTCTTCTTATTCAATCTTCATGATTACAGTTCATGTATGCACAGGGGGTCCCAAATATACATGGAATTTAATGACGACTTCTATATCGTCTTTAGTCCATACAGGATTATTTTGTAAACATTATTTTGTAGTATCCTCGTTAAAACATTTAACACCGAAGACTTCTAATCTTGGGATTTCCAAAATGAAGCCTCTCATTTTTTCACCTTCACAGTATTGACGGAGAAATTAAGAAATTTGTCCAGATTCCAGTTTATTAAAGATCAATAAATCTGATCAAATGTTTAATATCTCCGTCAATTTTAAAGGTTCAAAGAAGGTAGATAACCATTTTGAAAGCTCACTAGACTTTCAATTTTTTTACTTATAGGAAATCAAAGACGATATTCAAGTCATCTCTCAATTCCCATGTTTATTGGGACACTCTGTACACAGGGTGTACTGTTAACAAAAAAGATGCCACAAGACTGTATATAAAACGCTTGCTATTTCAACAGATGCAAAATACAAAATTCATTGTTAATCTTTAATTGCGATATCTTACATTAATTCAAAAACTCTTAAAATATACCATTTGTTCTTCTTGTATATTATATATCCCCATCAAATCCCCCCCCCTCCCCCCTCCAAACATTCTAAATATACCTACACGTTACACATCGGTCATATTCTATACATATTATGTATTATGTATAATGTTTGTTTGAAGGAAGTGTATATCTAGATACATGAATATTTAATAATCAATATACAGCTAAAGATAAACTTAGTTATTATCATTATGTACATCATACAGAGTTACGGAGATACAGGAATCTTTCGCTTTGATGATCTTTCTGCAAGCCTTTCTTTTTTGTATATTTTGAAATAATTTTGCGGATTTATGGGAATTAAGACACGACTTAAAAGTCATTTTCGATTTCCAATAGTTGATATGATGACAAACTGTTTATTATTATTATTATTATGAGTTTCTAAGAATTTGGTCTGCCTTCTTTGTATCCTTAATAATGGCGGACATTAAACACTTCAACAATTTGTTGTTATTCAACGAAATGGAATAAGGTAAAATATCTAAATATCTCCGTCAATTTTGATGGTGAAAAAATGTTGAGCCACCTTTTGAAATTTCCAAGACTAGTAGTTTTTATGTCGATTGTTTAATTGGGATAATCCGAGATTGTGTTCACTTATTATGCCAGCGGGAACAAAGACGATATAGAAGTCGTCATTGAATTCATTTAAATTAGCTCTGAACTGCACTTGATTCAGATTCAGGTGCACTGTAAAATTGAATATTTTAATATAAAAAGTAACTTTTTTTCAGCAATGTTCACTGTGTTTGTGAATAAACCATTTTATACTTTTGTCATTGATTAATAAAAATACAGATAAAACACTGCATTTCGTCTTTTCAAGATACGCAAAGAAGTTACGCGCATGCTCTCACTCTGTCTTGTAATTCAACGCAGAATGGACATAACTTCTGTGGGCCTCTGCCGCAGGGTTATTGTTAACTAAAAACCTCCTAAACCTTGAAAGACGACATCTAGTATTCTTTCTGTATTCGTTATCAATCTACGACTTTTGTGAACTCATTTTAAACTGAACTTTATAAATAAAACACTTCTTAGATAAGACATTTCGTAGAGTGAACCATTTTGTATATTTTCAAGTCTGTATCCTTGTTGTATATGTTTGTAAGGTCTGTGTACTTGTTGTATATGTCTGTGTCCTTGTTGTATATGTTTATAATTGGTCTGTGTCCTTGTTGTATATGTTTATAATTGGTCTGTGTCCTTGTTGTATATGTTTGTAAGGTCTGTGTCCGTGTTGTATATATTTGTAAGGTCTGTGTCCTTGTTGTATATGTTTGTAAGGTCTGTGTCCTTGTTGTATATGTTTATAATTGGTCTGTGTCCTTGTTGTATATGTTTGTAAGGTCTGTGTCCTTGTTGTATATGTTTGTAAGGTTTTTGTCCTTGTTGTATATGTTTGTAAGGTTTGTGTCCGTGTTGTATATGTTCTTAAGCTCTGTGTCCATGACCTTGTTGTATTTGTTTGTAAGGTTTGTGTCCTTGTTGTATATGTTTGCAAGGTAGCTGTGTCCTTGTTGTATATTTTTGTTAGGCTTGTGTCCTTGTTGTATATGTTTGTAAGGTTTGTGTCCTTGTTGTATATTTTTGTAAGGTCTGTGTCCTCGTTGTATATGTTTGTAAGGTCTGTGTCCGTGTTGTATATAGTTTGTAAGGTCTGTGTTCTTGTTGTATATGTTTGTAATGTCTGTGTCCTTGTTGTATATGTTTGTACGTTCTGTGTCCTTGTATATGTTTGTAAGGTCTGTGTCCTTGTTGTATATGTTTGTAAGGTCTGTGTCCTTGTTGTATATGTTTGTAAGGTATGTGTCCTTGTTGTATATGTTTGTAAGGTCTGTGTCCTTGTTGTATATGTTTGTAAGGTCTGTGTCCGTGTTGTATATGTTTGTAAGGTCTGTGTCCGTGTTGTATATGTTTGTAAGGTCTGTGTCCTTGTTGTATATGTTTGTATGGTCTGTGTCCTTGTTGTATATGTTTGTAATGTCTGTGTCCTTGTTGTATATGTTTGTAAGGTCTGTGTCCTTGTTGTATATAATTGTAAGGTTTGTGTCCTTGTTGTATATGTTTGTAAGGTCTGTGTCCTTGTTGTATATGTTTGTAAGGTCTGTGTCCTTGTTGTATATGTTTGTAAGTCCTTGTTGTATATGTTTGTAAGTTCTGTGTCCGTGTTGTATATGTTTATAATTGGTCTGTGTCCTTGTTGTATATGTTTGTAAGGTCTGTGTCCGTGTTGTATATGTTTGTAAGGTATGTGTCCTTGTTGTATATGTTTGTAAGTTCTGTGTCCTTGTTGTATATGTTTGTAAGGTCTATGTCCTTGTTGTATATGTTTGTAAGGTCTGTGTCCTTGTTGTATATGTTTGTAAGTTCTGTGTCCTTGTTGTATATGTTTGTAATGTCTATGTCCTTGTTGTATATGTTTGTAAGGTCTGTGTCCTTGTTGTATATGTTTGTAAGTTCTGTGTCCTTGTTGTATATGTTTGTAAGGTCTATGTCCTTGTTGTATATGTTTGTAAGGTCTATGTCCTTGTTGTATATGTTTGTGAGGTCTGTGTCCTGATAGGGGAATCAGCAGGACAGAAATAGATTGAGAGGAAATAGAATCCTTTCTCCCCTTACACACAGGGCAGTAATTGGAAGTTAGATAGAAGGATAGATAGAGGATAGATGAAAGTAGGTGGATATAGAAGGGAATGGATTGAGGTTAGATGGAAAATGGTAGGAAAGAAGGATAGAAGGATAGATAGAGGACGGATAAAAGATGAATAGATTTATATTTATATATAAGTGTTGTTGATTACGTAAGAAATTAAAACTGCAGATATATAGAGGACTTATATAGAGAATAGATAAAATTAGGATATCAGTTTAAGTTATAGAGAGATTAGAAAAATTTATAGATAGGATAGTGACAGTTTTGATAGTAGGATATGTATAGATAGGATAGAGAGAGGCTAGATAGAAGGATATGTATAGATAGGATATAATTAACTATTACCATCGAAAATAAGTGATCTTAGCCAGTTATTGGCTTCTGTGATGTCTCATTGTTCACAAACATTTTCTGTCGATTTCTTGGAATTTTTATCTGAAAGACGACATTTGAAGAATTTGAAGAAATCTGCGAACAAATTCGTAGAGAATAAGAAATTCAATATAAAGATGAAAAATAAATAATTGCTCCTAACATTGATTTATTGTGAAAATTTCAATTAAGAAATATGTTCCTAAACATCTAATTAGTTTACTGTAGATTTTTTTACATGTTTTGTCATAGTTATTTTATAATTAAAAAAAAAAAATAAGTCCTCAAAACGTAATTCCACCCAAATTCATGATTTTGAACGTCGACTTTGCGCTCAAACTTGGTAATTATTCATCATTTAAACGTTTTATATGTCTCAAATGAATCCTAAAAATTTCTCCACAATACGAAATTTTCAGTTTAACCACCATACATTGCCAGTCACGCCCTTTAACAAGGTTTCTTCGCATTACAAATTAACAAGTAATCAAAGAGAGGCTTTTTTATTTCACATTTATGTTTAAATGTATACATGCTATTTAAAAGCTTGATATAAATCAAAATTTAAATCGAAAGTCGTCTTCATTATATTGATATAATCGCCTACCACTCTATGATATTTTTAATTATCACTAGAAAAGAAATGAAGAAAATATGAATGATATTGATGATCAAGTTTTAGGTTTGGAAAATGTATCTTTGCTGTAAAATATGTTGGTTTAATATATTTAGCACCTTAAATTTATTTTATTATTCTATAAATATCAGGCTAGTTGTTCGTATAGACTAGCTTGGGAATCCAGCTTTGCCTGGAATCTGTACACATGTTTAAACCAAGATATAATACATTCCCGGGGTTCTAATCGAGTTACTTAATTTAAAGCAAATCGGTCATAACGGTTAGACATCAAGTAAACTATTCTCACTAGATGTAGGGTTATCAACAAAGTATAAGACTTCTTTAACTGCTGTGCACATTTTAACCAGTTTTTTTCTTTTTCTTACGTTTTATGATTCCCCTTCATCAATTTTAAAGTTGTTTTTTGACAAATCATTTAGATTACCAAAATATGATTAAGCCAAAAAAAAGGTTCAACACTCATT
>NW_019397375.1:0-18430 GCF_000591075.1 Eurytemora carolleeae
AGAAATTAAACACCATGAGGTTTCAAAGAAATAGGGATTATAAAAAATTTCTTTTTTGATTATCAATTTGATTCAATTCAATAGACGGCGTTTCTATTTAAGTTTTAATTTCTAACAAAGTTATTTAAAAATGTGGTGGATTCTCATTTGAAATTGAACTACTCCCGTTTGAACTATTGTTCGTTTGAACTATATGGACATGACGTCATATCCTGTTATAGTTCAAATCAACACATTAATTGCTCATTTGAACTATTAATTTCTAAATTCTCATTTGAACTACTCCTATTTGAACCATTGTTCGTTTGAACTATAGTTCGTTTTATAATTATAATGAAGTTATGGGACCATACAATTAATTAGATAACATATACACAGAAATGTTTCAAATGAACAAAAAAATAGTTCAAATAAATTGATAAAAACAGTTCAAATGAAAAAAAAATAGTTAAAATGAGAAAAAAATAGTTAAAATGAAAAAATTACAAAAAAATTGTTTAAATGAATCAATTTTGTGAAATAATCTATGCACCTCTCGCTATGTCTCAAAGCCTCTGCCATTCTGTTTCCATGCACCACAGTTTGGTCTCCAATCAAAAATATTTTGATTTTAAATAGTTTGGTTAAATACTTAAATTTATGCTTTTAACTTTTCACAAGAAAACAAGCCAAATCAATTGAATAAACTAATATTTGATAGGTTTGGATTAAAAAAATCTTTTAACTATTGTGGATTCTATGTGGGATTAGGTTAGATTAAGACAATTTCTGGGCCAAGTCCTGTGGCTTGGACAGGCAAGGGGGCTGAGCACATGTGGCCATATTTATTAAACTATTACAATTATAACCGATATTTGTTAAATTTAATTTAGTGTTTACCCAAGTAACAATTTTGCGAAAAATCCGCGGAAATTCCCAGGAATCTTTCCTGGGAATCCGCGGAAATTCCAAGGAATCGTTCACAGTAAATTCCGGTGAAAATGTTGACAGCTATTCCGAGGAATTTCTTGTAACCCATTCCGAGGAACCAGGTCTGAGGAATTTCTTGTAACCCATTCCTAAAAAATTCTCATAACTCTATCCAAGGAATTTCTTGTTACCAATACTGCAGAAAATGTCGACAACATTTGTGGAAATTTTTTTGGAATTTCCAGCAAAAAGTTCTTCAGAACCCATTCCTGGGAATTTCCTGAGAACTATTCCCAAGATTTTCTCAAGAGTTCCGCAGGAATATCTTGAAATATTCTCAGCATATTCCTGAGTAAATTCGCTAACCAGGACCCAACAAACAACGATATTAGCATGATAGAGAACTGGTTGATAATTCACATGATTAATTTACGTCCCCTCCTTGTGTTATACTCATGGTAAATCTACTTTTTACAATCTTGAAGATTCCTCCTGTGTACAGCACGGGTAAAAAATGCGAAAATATTCTTCGAAAATTCTCGTCGTTATTTCACATGTTGTACATGTAGGAAAATAAACCAGTGCAAGATCTTGCATATTTCTATCCTGTTAAACTCGAGAATTGCAAGGCCAGAATTTTTAGATTTTATAATTGTCGTAATTATCTCTGTAATATATTTGAGATAATTCTAAAGTTCAATTCTTGTTGTTTTTTCACATGTTGTGCTCGTAGCAAAAATACCAGTGCAAGATCTTGCATATTTCCACCGTGTTAATCATGAGTAATGTAATGCCAGAATATCTAGATTTTAATTCTTGTAAATATCACGCGTAGAATATTTGAGATACCACGGGAAGAACGTCAGTTTTCATTATTCATATAGTTGCAAAATCACAACGCTTGGTGTCTCTGCTCATCTTTTCGAAAATAAAAGTTTATTGTAGTAAAATTAAATATTTTAACTGACGTATATTTTTCAGATCATAAAAAAGCAGGGCATAACAAAGTTTTACATTGAATTTTGTATTGTATTTCTCAACAACCCCTTTTTGGAATATCGATCTTTTATATTATTAAGAAAGGAGCATTCTTATAATTATGAACACTTTAACATGATTAAACATTATTTAGACTTGAAATATCACTTTGTGATAAGAATAGTTTACAGTTTACTGTTCAAGATGTTGATGTAAAAGAAATAAACCAAAATATTTAGTTTATAAACATTTTGTAATAATTATATACATTTACAATTTTATAATATATTTGTATATCAGAAATCTACTAATTTTACAGTATTTAACTTTTCAAAATCAGTATGTAATGCATATTTAAAGTAAAACAAAAATTGAAATAAGAATAATTAAAAAAGTTGTTATATACTAATTTATATAAATATGAAAATGGCTTGCGAAAGTGGTTAAAACTTGAAATATCCGAAAAAATTCAACGATTTTTTTTCTTCTCTTAATCAGAAATGCGTCATAGTACGAGAATAAAAAAATGTTATACAATTTTTTTGAAAAATTTAAATTAAATTTCAATTTTTTTTTAAAGTAAATTGTAGAAACAGAAATGAAATTTCCTGATAAGTCTCCTCTATAATGAATTTAAGAAGTTATCTAAAAAGACAAACTCTTTCAAAAATTCTGGAAACCTGAGTAAGGAAAAAGAGAAATCAACTCTAATAATTGAAGCTTAGAAAATTTTTTTTAAAACAAAAACTCATCAAAATAAAAAGAGAAGACCTCAACTAAATGAAGTTTTCAAAAATACAGAAAACCACAAATATTTTGCGGAAACGTCTCAAAAAAAATAGAAAAAACCTCAATTAAATGAAGTTTATAAAAATACGGAAACCACTCAAAAATTTAAATGATGTTTTTAAACATACGGAAATGCCTCAAAAATTTTACGGAAACGCCTCAAAAAAAGAGGAAACGCCTCAACAAAATAAAGTATAAAAGCTTTTTTCAAAAAACGGAAACGCCTGAAAAAAACGGAAACGCCTCAAATAAAAGAGGAAACGCCTCAACAAAATAAAGTTCAAAAACTTTTTTCAAAAAACGGAAACGCCTCAAAAAAAAGTGGAAACACCTCAACTAAATCAAGTTTTTAAAAATACAGAAATGCCTCAAAAAAAGGAGGAAACACCTCAACTAAATCAGGTTTTAAAAAATACGGAAACGCTTCAAAAAAAAGAGGAAACACCTCAAATAAATCAGGGTTAGGTCTGAGTGATGGAAATAACTCGATCTGCAATGTTGTCAGGTTGCTAAGATAATAGATTTAAAAACAAGTAGAATAACTTGAAGTATAATCTTATCAAAGTTTGCTAATTTAAGTTTGCCAATTCATTGCACATTTTAGTAGTAAGAGAATACTACAGTTTTAACTATGGAAGAACAGTTTTAATCTGTGGGAACAAGGATTTGAATATTGGGCGTAAGGATCTATACATTAGAAGGAAGGATACTAACTTTAGAAGGAAGATTCAAATGTTGGGAAGAAGGATTAAAATCTTAAAATGGAAGATTCAAATGTTGGGAAGAAGGATGTAAGCCTTAGGAGGAAGGATCCAAAGATTGGCAGGAAGGGTTTTAACCTTGGGAGGAAGGATGTAAGCCTTAGGAGGAATGATGTAAACCTCGGGAGGAAGAAATGCAAATCATAGGAGGAAGTATGTAAATCTTTGGGGGAAGAATGTAAACCTCGGAAGGAAAGATGTAAATCTAAGGAGGAAGGATGTAAGCATTGAGAAGAAAGGTTTTAAAATTAAAAAGAAAGTTAAACCTCGGAAACACGGATAAGAGGGAACCTTTTTACCTTGCTTCTCCTCTAGAGTTAAACAAATTACAGTGGGCATTATTAAATTTCCCATATTGACTTAAAACCCAAAAATCATATTTATATAATTAATTTGTATCTGCACTTAATACTAATAACTTAATATATGAACTGGTTTGTATAGTTTTAGACTGTAACATCACTCTGTTAAACAGACTTTAATCCTTTCTCTTTCGCTACTACAGGGGCACTGGGTTTGTTTTAGATTACATTCTTCCCACAGTGTATATTTCTTGCAGGTAATTAGAGATTCAAGAAGCTATGCTACTAATCCTCAATCCTCATGATTGATTTGAACTAGCTCTTTAAGAAATGAACAAGTTTAACTTGGTTTTAATAATTATCTCTGGTTACAATTAAACATTTAGATTTGACTTGGAAAGTAATTAAAAATGCCATTTGAGATTAATATCATTTTTGTATAAGAAACTGTTATGGTGAATTAAAATGTAATGTTTTAAAGTACTTGCATGAGTATAATGTTAAGGAATAGTTCATGGAAACCGAGTTCTTTACTCCACTCCATTGGTTTTATTGTTTTATGTGAGAGCTTGGTGGAATTTTAAAATTCTTCTTAAACTCTGCACTGCACAGTAGAGAACTGTAAGGAGGAATCAGAACAAGATTACATTATGAAACTATAGAAAGTAACTTTGGGAGAGTAATTTTAATCTGTAATTTATAACATATAAAGTTTAAATTTTAGTGTTTTCCTAAAACTATGTCAAAAATTATATTTGGAGCACTAGATAATTACAATAATAAGTATACTAAGCCTAATATTCATAAAGTTAGGCCAAAGTTATGTAAAATCATTTTGATTTAATATTTTGACAAATTGAACAAAGTTTATTTCATAAAATTTCATATATTTATAATAAAACAAGACATTTGTATGTGTATATGTTTTGCGTTACGTATAGCCAGCCAAACAGCTAGACCGATTGGGCTGAAATTTTAGAGGACACTCATGATTGAGGAGGAGGAAGAGGAGCAGAAGAACGTGTGGTTTTGAAAGTTTAACAATCAAATTTTAACCTTTTCTGGTCTGACAGGGGACGGGGGGAAGGGGGTGGGTGTTGGCAACGCAAAGGGGGTTGCAGTTTTCCCTTAATTTTTACATTGCTTAAAAAGTACAAGATTCAGGCTGTTTGAATCATTTTACATTGTATATTGTCTATAACAAAGAGAAGCAGTTTTAGAAGTGATTTCTTCTCCACAAAATGTGGAAATAAAATGACTGCAAGTGGGCCTAATCATTTATTGAGTCGGGTAAAGATTTTAGGATGCAAGTAAGAGATAAAACACAGCTTTCAGCCTGATGTGTGGGGTTAGGTTAAAAGGAATTGTGTCTTTGCCACAGACTCGCGAATTTCAATCCCTATATCTTCCAGGGGTCAATATAATTCCAAACCCTATCCCAATGGGATCGGGTCAAAAAGGTTGCTTGGGATGAAAAATGAAATTTTGGGACAAAAAAATATATATGGTCAAAATACATGAAAGTATCAGGACATAAAATGAAATTATAGGGAAAAAAATAAAATGATTGGAACAAAAAATAAAACTGTGTGGATAAAAATTGAGGCCATGTTATAACAAAGTGGAATTAGAAAAAAAATTTGACTTTTGGACAGAAAATGAAAGTTTGGAATGAACATTGAAAATATGGGACGGAAGATGAAACCAAATAAAAGAAAGGAGTAGTGGAATTTAAAAATGTTATCTAAATTTTGGGACAAAAAATGAATTATTGGACAAAAAATGAAATTAATGGGACAAAAGAATTTAACTATCAGGACAGAAAATTACATCATTAGGACAAAAAATGAAATTAAAATCTAATATGTAAAGAAGAGACTAGTGGAATTTTAAGTTAATTGAAGTCCAAGTTTTTAAAAATGAACCATTCCATTTAGAACAAGGGCCTTCAGCTAGATTGCTCCATCGTCGTTTAATCTTTTTCACATTCCCTTTTGTTCCGTTTTATTGTGCTCTTAGTTGAGAATGTTTCCATACCCCTTCTGTTCCCTTATACTCAAATAATTATCTGTATGAAATCCCCACACATCGGAAAGTGATTTTATGAGTTCATACTTTAATTTTTTCCGAACCTTCCAGATGATGAGCAATTGTCTTGGGATGGGCTTGCATCTGATGGCTGGCCAGCAGGTTGGGTTTCCTTCGACGTCTGGCCGCAGATGTGTTTTCCTCTGATGTCTAGCCAGCAGATGGGTTTTCCTTCAATGTCTGGCCAGCAGATGGGTTTACCTCTGATGTCTGGCCATCAAATGGGTTTTTCTCTGATGTCTGACCAGCAGATGGGGTTTCCTCCGATGTCTGGCCAGCAGATGGGTTTTCCTCTTATGACTGGTCATCAGATTGGTATACCTCAAACAACTGGAAATCAGATATCCTTTCCACACAAGACTGGAATTCAGCTGACTGGATCTCAGAAAGCTGATGTACCTGATAAGTCAACTGATTTTCAATGTGCATCCATTACTGCTCAATGTGTTCGTCAGATAAGTGACAATGTTCAGACAGCTAGCAGTCCAAAACCTAAAGAAGGGCATTTAGTACTGTGGATTGAGTGAAAAGTCCTTCTCACATTTGTGGAGACACTTTAAGATAAAACATGATACAGTTCAAGATTTTAAAAATCTACGTATAATAAGCCGGAAAAAAATTTAATGAGGAGTGGACCAAATTAAGGTCAGAAATGAAGGATGAGGATGGACAAATAGAAGAAACCCAAGTAATCTGCGATTGTGGTAAACTAATCCGAAAAAGCTATTTAAGCATACTCTTGAAAATGAAGTGCATTAAGAATATGAATTCATCAAGAGTGAAACACCTCAGATGTGTTCATATTTTCAAATACTTCCATCTGAAATCTTTTGACTGGCACCCTGATTCATTTAAGGAAATAAGCACGACGATGAAGTAGGATGATGTTTACATGGCTTGGGCGGCTTAGCCAGTTCTGTTGAAGTTCATTTCTCATTCCCTAGAGAATCGCATTGATGTGCATGAGTATGGAACTATACCATCAATATTCAGGTAATATGTGGGTTCATTATATACAAAAAACATAGAAATTTCCAAATTCTATCCCTTAACTGTAGTTGAATGTGGGGAAATGATTATAGGGAAATAATGAAAAATAGGACATTGAGTTAATTTATTGATTCTTAACCAAAAAATTAATTTAATATTCCTAAAGGGGAATGTCCACATTTCCATACAAAGGGTGGGGCCTTCTGACTTCTTTTTTAGAGATTTCTCTCTGATTTTTAGCATGCAGGCCTGAATTGTGATCTAGTTTCTGAATCAAACACCAGAGTGGGGAAAAATAAATTCCCCCCTCATTTTTCCCGCATTTTTAGGGCATTTTTTCAAAAACTTTGTGATAGGTCCATGTGGGGTGTCTAAAGTCATTAATATTAGGTTGGGAAACCCAATTCTGGACTATGTATTTCCCCCTCTCCTTATACCATTTCCTCCCCCCTGTTCCCGCATTTTCCCCCTCCAAAAGGCCACTGACTTTAGTACTATAAATTTCTCTCTGATTTTTTGCATGCAGACCTGTAGTTTCTTAGACTATTCTCTTAAGTACTACAACTTATTTTAATCTCTATTGCTTAGGAGCAGATTGGAAATAAGAACAGCTCCAGTAGAATGATCTCTTGATCTGTCTGAAGCAGAAACGTATAAGATAGAAAGGAGTCACTGCTATTATAAATGCAGAGACAATGGAGAAGGCATCAAGTACTTGTCAACTCTCTCCTATAAAGGAGAAAAAGATTTTATCACTGGTTTAACTCTTCTACATGTACCAGTGGTATCCAGAATGATTATATTATATCTTATTTGACCCAATTATTTCTATATATAAATTTCTAGAATTCAATGTTCTATATGTGTTTACCAAATCAATAAATTCAAATTTATTCAATATTTAAACTCTCTATCTCTCTGTCTTAGATATAGCTATTATTAGATTTAATTTGTTTATTATGTCAAATTCAATAATTAAAAGTTTTCAGAGTTATGAATTTATTTTATTAACAAGACAAAATCTAAACACAAATATCAATATTCGAGAAAATTTAATTTACTTGAAATACAAATATTTAATAGCACTAGACAAGATGTTGACACAAGGTTATAATTAAAGATAGAGAGCTTTTGAACAGAATGGGATCAGAAAGACTTAAACTTACCTATCATTTGGAATTCAAAATTTTCTTAATTTTAACTTTAAGTAACTTTCACTTTATTAGTATTACTGAACTGTAAGGGAGATAAAATTGAACTAAACTCTTCTGTCAAAAGTGCTCTATTTATACAAAACACTAGGGGGAATTTTCTTAATCCCCCCTGGGGGAATATTATCTTCAAGATGATCATAAGTCGTCTTCCTTTGGAAGTAAACAAATTAAGGTGCTGACCTAGTTAATGAGGATACTATAATCCCGGGGAATATTAGAATTCACTTTGTTGAATAATAAAAAAAAAAAACATAATTTGATCAAAGAATCTTTCTTTTACATTAGGGGAATATAAAAATCATCAGAACTCATGTTTAAGTGAGGATTAATAAAAGAACATTTAAGTTTATAGACAATATTCATACAAAATAAAAATCTAACTACTCTAACTTGGGGAATATTGAAGTTCAATAAAATTATATCGCTGGTCTAGGAAGAACCCTCTAAAGTTTCATGTTTACTGAGTACACGGATTAACAATTCAAATTGCAGAGGAATATCTCCATCTAAATACTTTCATGGGAAAATTCAGTGTAAGAGTAAGAAGGAAGAGAGAGAGGGGGGGGGAAAGATACACTGAGTACACATATAATCCCCATGGTTGAAAGTTAGAGTACACGATTTTCCCCCTCATCAGAAATCTGTCTAAGGGAATTGATTCTCAATTATATTCCCCAGTTAGATAATCTGTAGTACACAATTTTCCTTTTACAATAGATCTACTGGGTACATGTATGTTCCCCTAGTTGAATAACTCAGAGTACACGGATTATAATTTTGCTGAGACCGTCGGAGAACCAATTTAAGTACAACCATATTCCCCTTTTCTAAATGTTTTAAGTACACAACGTGGAACGTAGTTCTCAATTATATCCCTTCTGTTGTTTAATCCTCAATACACAATTCATGTTCACTTTGGATTAGCAGAGTACACGTATATTCCCCAGTTGAATAATTTAAAGTACATTGATTGAATTTTCATTTCAAAACTGTCGGGGAACTAGTTTAAGTACACAAATATTTCCGAGTACACAAAGTGGATCTACTCAGGGAGCTTTGTATCTTGAGTACTAACATATTCCCTGTTCAAATAATTTTAAGTACACAAATTCTTCTTACATCAGTCCGGCTGGGGAGAGTTTGAGTACACATATATTCCCCATCTAACTATTCCCGAGTACACAATGTGGGTTTATCCAGGAAGCATTATATCTTGAGTATCAACATATTCCCTGCTCAAATTTTAAGTACACAAATTCTTTTTACATCAGTCCGGTTGGGGAGAGTTTGAGTACACATATATTCCCCATCTAAGTATTTCCGGGTACATGAGTTTCCCTGTGACATGATTTAACCAACGGACGTTTAGGGTTTGTTTTCTATTCATTATTGTCCGTGAATTTATTGATTACTATATTCACTTTGTCCGTGGAGGGAAGCTGTAGAGGAAAAATACATATTTATATCTATGTATTAGGGTAAGTACTTCATATCTTGATCCTGGTTTTCTAATCTATATCTCTTCTTGAATTGTCCCGTTGCTTCATATAAAGTTCTTGCCTCTGAAAAAGGAAAACTATAGTTTTAACAATTTTGAGTTGCTTAGAACCTAGAGCATGGCTCTACATAACTACCTCCGTCCACGAAAATAAATGATTACCTGGATCATGTAATTTTCTAGGTTATCATGGTACTGGGGTTCTAGTGCTCCCTTTATTAGCTCTTGATAAGTTAGTTCTAGTTCTCCATAACTTAATTTTTCCAATCTTCCTAAATCTGAGCCGGCATAATCGTTCTTTAGTAAGAACTCACTTGAAATGTCATAGTGGTATTCAGGAGCAGTCCAGGGTCCCAAACGTCCATTTAGTCGTAATGTAGGGTCCGATGAATTTCTGCCCTACTGTGTGTATGTATTTCCTGCTCGTTCATAAAGATAGATGGAAGGAAGGTATTTTAAAATTGGTCTTGGCGGCCCGAATATACTTTTCTGCAGTATGTCGTCTTTAATTATTAACGACCGTAGTGGTGGTTCTCCCGAGCCTAAATAAAGTAAGCGGGCTTTATATAAATTTTTTTGAGATCTAGATATTTATTATCTCCGTATCGAGATTATATCAATTGTACAAAATTGTTCACATGTATTTAATACAACTATTTTACGATACTATCGTGTACATATATTCTTAAACTAAATAATAAAAAATCATACGGATACATTTTATCGTTTTTTCCTTTAATTAGAAATTTGGATTTTGGGATACTTGGATCCTGCAAGACATACAAATTGAGGAGTGCAACAAAGAAAGTGTAGAGAATAAATTGCACATAATTAGTCGGTGACGAAGATTTTGTTAAGAGTCGTCTGCATATAATTTGAGCATTTAATGAGAAAAGTCAGTTTGAGCAAGCATTATAAAGTTTTTATGTAACAATGGTATAATGTCAATGTATGCAATATGGAAGAAACTACGATTGTGCTGACGAAGAACATTGAAAGTTCAACGTTGGTATGGCACTACATTAGTTAAACTATGTCATCTTGATGCTAATTAGCCGACGCAATTATGGAATACGATATATTTGAGGTACATACTGGCAAGGAACATTGATGGTTCCTTCCTGCATGTTCCTTTTCTTTCTGTAGTTAATAATCTACACGGCCAACGTGACAATAGCAGGCGCCAGAACAAGAAGTGTTAAACATGAAAAAGCTTGTTGGAGAAGCATTTAGTTTCAAATGGAACAAGAACACATTATGCTTGAGAACAAGACTCACGTAGAACATTGGTTCTGCGCTACTATCTAGGACATTGCAAAGAGATCAGTGCTTAACCTCTTCATTTCTCTCAAATCTTCAAGGTATAGCAAGGTATGGTGCTCGTTTATATTGTGCAAAGATTTAGAGATATCGATGTAGCGTAGTTATCTCCTCTTCTTGAGACATCATGATTTCTCGGCAGTGAGGTTTGACTGTTCAGGAGGCGTTACAGTTTCCACAGACTGAATCAGTAAAAAAAGATTGTTAGTTTATTGTGAGAGAAGATTCAGGGTATGAATAAAGATTCAGATTTTAAACTGGAGTCCTCATAATTTTAGGGATGAATAATATCGATAGAGATTTAGTTATTACGACATTTTAATTATAGGGACTCGGTTCTACTGAGGGTTTTTATTTCTATATTCTTTAATTAACCTTACGGACATAAAAGATCTTTTTTTTTTTAAAAACAAATTGGCATTTCTTGCTTGCAGTAGCAAAGTTTTATGTCCGAAATATTAAATTAAAGGGTAAAGGATGAAAAGAGAATCTTAAAACTTAGACAACTGACATTGCATGCTCAACGTTTAAATTTTGTTAGAAATGAATTCCAATAGCGTGTACATAAGTTTTCGTGCAATGTGGTTTGGTTTTAACCTTAACATTGGCATTTAGTTCTTGCTTGCAGTAGCAAAGTTTTATGTCAGAAATATTAAATTAAAGGGTAAAGGGTGAATAGAAAATCTTTAAACTTAGACAACTGACATTGCATGCTCAACGTTTAAATTTTGTTAGAAATGAATTCCAATAGTGTGTACATTAGTTTTCGTGCAATAGGGTTTCAACCTTAACAATCCAAAATGATCCGTGTTCACGCTCCTGCTCTCTGTATATAGAAGGTTAAAAATTCATTGGTCATGAAGGAAATCTGCCAGTCTTCTCAAGGACTTATGGAAATATATTTTTTTACCGTTGTTATGTGCTGAGTGATGAAGCTGTTGGATCCGCTAGGTTCTCTGAGGTTCATCGCTCATTCGTCCTCCAGGTTTAACTAGGTAAAGAGAGAACCATGACGAAAGGAAAGAGATTCGAGTCTTTCGGGGTTTTAATTAAGCATGTTGATAGAGTTCTAATTCTGGAGTTTCGAGTATCATTGGAAATCGAGGCTTGAGTTAAAACATTGAACTATTAAGTAAGAACTTCGATTTTAGAATACTTTAATATCTTGGATGTTTTAAATCTGAAGTATCAATTTGTAGATTAAAAGATGAGAAAATCTTTAAACTTAGACAACTGCCATAGCATACTTTAAATTGAAATTTTAATTGAATAATTTTAAATAGCATGTACATTAGTTCTGGTTCAAAAGGGTTTCGACCTTTGGAATCCAAAATGATCCTTGTGCACGTCCCTGCTCTCTGTATAAAAAGGATTAGAAAATTCATTTATAATGAAGGATATCTGCCAGTCTTCCAGGGGACTTATGGAAATATATTTTTTACCGTTATTTTCCGCTGGGAGGTGAAGCTATGGGATCCACCAGATCCTCTGAGTTTCGCTGCTCATTTATCCTCCAGGTATCAGTTTAACTAGGTATAGAAAACAATTATGAATGAGGAAGAGAAAGTTCATATATTTCCCTTTGATACTAAGGCTCTTGGGATTTAAAATATAATATGTTGATAAAGTTTTAATTCCAGAATTTCGAGAATCATTGGAGTTCCAGACTTGGGATTTAGGCCGTATAAAAGGGCACTCAAACAAAGTATTTAAATTGCATATACTTAATATCAAGTTTTACTTTCAGAAGAGTGATATTTAAATTGCATATACTTGATGTTGCATAATTTCAAGTCTTAATTTCAGAGATTTGATATTCAAGATTAAACTTTCAAAAGTCAGAGATTAATTAAATAAGACTTTGGCCGTGAAAGAATTTTTTTAATTTTAATTTTGGATTTCAGTCGTACGTTACAGATTCTTGGAATATTACATAGACATAGCTGGGTGAGACTAGTGGAAAATTTTCAATCCTAATTTAATTAACTTTCTTGACTTCAGAAAGAGAAAAATGTATATAAAGCACACTGCCATAGAACAAGGTTCGCACATATTCCCACTGCATCATGTTAATTCTTTTATAATCTTTTTTACCGTAATTATCTGCGTTGTAACTTGCAAATCTGAGATCTGCCGAGATGTAGAACCGCATGTCAGCGATCGAGCGATTCCTTGTCTCAACCGGCTCAGGAATTCAGGGTTAGATAGTTTCTCGTCTAACTATATTACAAAAAATGCGATTTTAAATATATATGTGGAAGTTTAAAAAGAAAATTTTCGAAGCTGGAAATTGTAAAATTATTTTCAATAGTGAAAGAACAATTCTTTTTTTGTTAAGTTCACTTTAAATTTTTTTCCTTCTTAAAAATAGAATCGCCTAGTAATAATATTAGGAGTAATTGCAACTGGATTAAATAGAGGCATCAAAAATGTGCAGTTTAAACATGTTGGACATTTTATTTTTTTATTTTTTGAAGAAATCATTAGATTTCATTACAATATATAACATATGAAGGGGCGGAAAAATTCTTTTTTCCATTCCCATTCCGTTTTGTGAAGTTTGTTCTTACCGTTTTCCTCAAGCCATTTAGCCACGATTCCCTCCTCATGTGTGAGAAAGTTGGAATTTTAAGGCAGTAGGATTATAATGAAAAATAGGATTGTTTTAAGAGCTTTCTTAATGTCAGATAGTAACATAAGTCAGCGAAAATAGGAAATATTTTAACTTTGTGACTATCACTGATAAATAATCAGATAAGTCGGCAGAAATAGGAAATATATTTATGTTTAGGAGTTAAAAAAGTAAACAGTACTGACAGGTAGTAACATAAGTCAGCAAAACTAGGAAATATTTTAATTTTATGACTATCATTGACAAGTAATCAAATAAGTCAGAGAAAAAATAGGAAATATTTTTAGATTTAGGAGTTAAAAAAGTAAACAATACTGACAGATAGTAACATAAGTCAGCAAAGATAGGAAATATTTTTATGTTTAGGAGTTAAAAAAGTAAGCAATACTGACAGGTAGTAACATAAGTCAGCAAAAATAGTAAATATTTTTATGTTTAGGAGTTAAAAAGTAAGCAATACTGACAGATAGTAACATAAGTCAGCAAAAATAGGAAATATTTTTATTTTAAGGATTTAAAAAGGTGTTTTTATTTTAAGGATGTAAGGTTTAAAGGTATAGGATAGGAGTAGGATTAATATTGGAATCTAGGATAGGAGTAGGATGAGTTAGGGGATTTAGGAAAAGGAGTTGGAAGATAGATGAGGTGTAGACGAAAAGACGAAAACTGAGAGACCACCCAGGGCTTTGCTGGAAAGGTGGGGGTACCCATGTGAGGGGGGGGGGAGACTGTGCAGGGTTTCGATTTTGTGTTGTGGACATTCAGAAAAAAATTAGCGTTTTGCTTGCCTCTGATATGACATGGGCGGCTGCGAGCGTTTCGCGGCACCTGAGGGCTTCAGATCCCCGAACCCACAGGACTCAACCCATTGGGAGAACCTAGTGCCGCATGGGATGGAGGGGCCCAGGGTTGGTTTAGGTCTGTCCATTACCGCCTTCGGCCCCCCCCTCCCTGCCCATGACACCGGACTCCCTCACAACTAAATCCCCCCCAGCACAGTCCCCAACACCCTCACCCTGTACCTCACTGGGGCTGTCCAGCCTATCGAGCATCCCCTGGAAGTCCAGCATGTAGTCGTCAATTCCAGCCTCCTCCACCTCCATAGGAATAGGTTTGTTGGACATTTCTCTGAAAAATATAATCATAGAGAAAATATGTTTTATGTTTTTAATGTGAATGATTATATCGGGACCTTTTACAAACCATTTAAAATGGTTTGCGTCATGTATTACTTGCGTATTACGCATGCTTCTGAGATTACTTCTTAGAGTATTTCTCGAGAATTTGATTATAGTTCGTCCTCGGTAGGACGCCACGGTTTGTTCCAGATTATCCGGATACAAGAAGAGGCCAACTTTTTTGTAGTTGGTTATATTAAAGTGAATAATATCAAAGTTTGTTGTCCTTGACTCATAGCAAGGGCTGTTACTTAACTTTAAGTTCGTCAGAATCATCCTTGAGGGAAGGATTCCGTATGAATATTATTGTGGACACTATTGAATTCTTTACTCTAATATGAAATTGACTTAGCTTGCGCTGTGAAATGATTGTAATTCCTTTTTTTAATTCGGAACAAAATGGCTGAATCAGCATGAATTGTAAAAGGTAGGTATGGTTTGGTAAGACTAGCGCTGCGGAGGATGCAATTATTATACACCGCCGCGGGGTACCAGTTATAATGATACTATACATTGCAAGGAAATAACGATTAAGAATCATGTTCGTATTCTTTAAAAAAGGGTTTATTAAGTTTTTCAGTGTGATGACAAATAAATTGCTTTAACTTAGAATTGTTGTAAAATCGTCCAGAATTTCTTGTAGAAAATATATAATACATAACTATGAAACAGATTATGTTAGTATTTTCGATATTGAAGATTAAAGGATTAGTACAACCAAGAAATATTACACTTTTAAGTTCTTCATGTGATAAAGTTCCGTTCGATATTATGGTGTTGAGATCAAGAAGGATCTCGCTTATTTTGGGACAGTCCCAGAAGACATGAGAGATTGTTTCTCTCGGCGCAGGCCTAAGGTTTCCAAACTCGCACCGTTGACAGGTAGGTTCATGATTCTGGACGAAGTGTGCGATCATTGCATTATGATATAATGTCTGTGCTGTAAAATTAAAAATAAAACTTCTCAGATTATTTCTTAACTTTGAGAATCCGAAAATCTTATAAAAGTTGCAATCTCTCTCGGGATCTACATTGTAGTTGTGTGCTAGTGCAACGCGCTTTCTAAGTCCACTCCCGGGAACAACTTCGTCCTTACTATTGTCGAAGATTCTACGTATCTTAACACTACCCTTAACTATTTTTCTAAAAAAGGTGAGGATAGGGGTACACACTTTATCTTTATTCATAGCTAGTTTTCTCATAACATTCCTATGTACAGATCTTAAGTAAAATGTTTCTAAAGGATTAGGACGTAAACTCTAAAGGATTAGGACGTAAACTCAGATTACTGTAGTATACTCTAATATACTCTAGGATTCTATAGGATTCTCAATGATATTCTAGGATTCTCTAGGATACTCTAGGATACTCTAAGAAATCCAACATACTCTAGAATACTGATTTTTACTTTAGTATACTCTAAGATACTGCATTTTACGATACAAGTAAGGATAGTTTTGGATACTCTACAACACTCTCATCCTCTTTAGGATCACAAATTTAGGTTACTACTCTAGACACTCTTAACATTGATTTCCTTTCAGTTTTTTGATACCGTAAATGATGGAATTATTTCAAGAGAGGAGTGGATTATAGGACTCAATATATTCTTAAAAGGTTAGATACTAGCAAGAGGTAAAAGCTTTATTATTAAGTCATTAAATCCGTTATTAAGTGAGAAAGGTCTGCTTACACTGCACACTTGCTGTGCATCATCCTCATTGTAGTAAGTAAATTCATAATTTGAGTTTAAAAGTCGACTTCCTATTCCAGTTTTCAAGTTCTCACTGTAGTTTATTTTTGTTAAAGTTTTTTTTACAATATTTTGTTTCAGGAAAAGAAGATGAACAAATCCATTATTGTTTCACAATATATGATCTTAATGGAGACGGTTATATCAGCAGGTAACTACGCTATGTATTCTTAAATACTAATATGATCGTTATTTATGATTGAATATAAATTACTTTAAGATTTACACACGGAGTTCTTGTAGAAATATTATAAAAACCAAAAAATTGTATAAAGGGGGATGATAATGTTTAAAGGGAAGAAATGTTGACAATGTTGAAAACCTGTCTGGTGAGACAAGGTTTAGAGGAGGACGGAGACGAGGGAGTTAAGGTAAGAATCCTTCTCTTAATTCTCAAGGTTCTTCAGGTTCTTCAGGTTCTTTAGGGTCTCCCGGTTCTCATGGTTTTCATGGTTCTCCAGGTTCTCCAAGTTCTCCAGTTTCTTTAGTGTCTCCTGGTTCTCCCGGTTCTCATGGTTTTCATGGTTCTCCAGGTTCTCCAGGTTCTTAAAGGGTCTCCAGGTTCTTCAGGATCTCCGGATTCTCCAGTTTCTCATGGTTCTCCAGGTTTTTCAGCCTCTCCAGGTTCTCCAGGTTTACGGTTTTCCAGGTTTTCCAGGTTCTCCATGTTCTTCAGGTTCTATAGGTTGTCAAGGTTGTCAAGGTTGTTAAGGGGTTGTCCAAGTTGTCCAGGTTTTCCAGGTTCTCCAATTTCTACAGGTTCTTCAGGTTGTCAAGGTTGTCCAGTTTCTCCAGAGATTCTCCAGGTTATAGTCCGTGTACTCAAGTTATAGTCGTGGACTCCAGTTATAGCCCGTGTACTCAAGTTATAGTCCGTGTACTCAAGTTATAGTCCGTGTACTCAAGTTATAGTCCGTGTACTCAAGTTATAGTCCGTGTACTCAAGTTATAGTCTGTGTACTCAAGTTATAGTCCGAGGACTTATGATTTAAAAAAATGTAATTAGTAAAATATATATTTTGTGAAGGATTTGATAGATATGACCTTGAAGAAGATGGACCTGGATAAGGATGGAAAAGTTTCATTTTCTGATTTTGAATCAACTGTTCGGGTGAGCTTATATAAATCATCTAAATTTAAAAGAAAAAATCCTTTTTTATGCGAATTTTTAAATAAACATTTTCTCATTCTTTCTCAAGAGGAGAAATATTGATTAGTCAAAATTTTGGAGATTAAAGCTATGAAAGATTGATACAGATCCTTCATTGATCAAAATCTCGGGAATTGGACCAATGAGATAAGGATTTATCTTTACCTGCAGAGTAACTGAGTTTACCTAAGCTAGTCCCTTCAAAAGTTTTCAGTTCTGAGTATTTATTGATTACAAAACCTATATTAATCAACCCTGACTTTCTAATCGCCTTATCTTTTCAACCAAATGTCCAAAACCTTATTTAATACTTTGAATTTTGTTAGATAAAATAATCAACATATTTAATGTCAAAGGTCTATTTCATTCGGGTTTTTCTAGAATGAATGGTTAATATCTAGAATGCATGGTTAATATCTAGAATAAATGGTTAATATCTAGAATGAATGGTTAATATCTAGAATTAATGGTTAATATCTAGAATGAATGGTTCGTATCTAGAATGAATGGTTAATATCTAGAATGAATGGTTAATATCTAGAAAGGATGGTTAATATCTAGAATGAATGGTTAATATCTAGAATGAATGGTTAATATCTAGAATGCATGGTTAATATCTAGAATAAATGGTTGATATCTAGAAAGAATGGTTAATATCTAGAATGAATGGTTAATATCTAGAATGAGTGGTTAATATCTAGAATTAATGGTTAATATCTAGAATGAATGGTTCGTATCTAGAATGAATGGTTAATATCTAGAATGAATAGTTAATATCTAGAATGAATGGTTAATATCTAGAATGAATGGTTAATATCTAGAATGGATGGTTAATATCTAGAATGAATGGTTAATATCTAGAATGAAT
>NW_019397375.1:18975-23910 GCF_000591075.1 Eurytemora carolleeae
ATATCTAGATGCATCCAAGGATAATTAAATATCTAGATGTATCCAAGAATAATTAGATATCTAGATGTATCCAAGGATAATTAAATATCTAGATGTATCTAAGGATAACTAAATATCTAGATGTAATCAAGGATAATTAAATATCTAGATGTATCCAAGGGTAATTAAATATCTAGATGTATCCAAGGATAATTATATATCTAGATGTATCAAGGATAATTAAATACATAAAATGTTTAATATTCTAATGTTTTCTGATTTTTATATATCAATAAAAGTTTTTATGCACACATTCTTTTATTTAGACTTTGAGTTAAGTAAACCCTGGTAAATACAGAAGTGAAAAATAACACATAAAACAAAAAGGGAGTACAGTACACACCGTCGGAAAACAAAACGTCGAATAACTAAATGTCGAAGAACAGAATGTTAAATAACAAAATGTTTAAAGATCCCAAACTTAGAATGTTATAAAGCATAAAGCCCGGATTAGATTTAAAGAATAGATAGAGTGTAGAAGAGCGAAACAGCAAAAGAGATAAACAATAAAAGAGATAAACAGTAGAAGAGATATATAGCAGAAGAAATAAAAGGTTAAAGAGATAAACAGTAGAAGAGATAAACTATAGAAGAGATAAACAGTAGAAGAGATAAACTGTAAAAGAGATAAACAGTAGAAGAAGTAGAAGAGATAAACAGTAGAAGAGATAAACAGTAGAAGAGATAAACAGTAGAAGAGATAAACAGTAGAAGAGATAAACAGTAGAAGAGATAAACAGTAGAAGAGATAAACAGTAGAAGAGATAAACAGTAGAAGTATAGAAAATAATAGAAGAATAGAATAGAACATGAAGGAAAGGCAATATGATAAACAAAGGTGAAAAGGAAAACGGAAATTTAGGAACGGGAGAGAATGAGAGAAAAGAAGATAACGTGTAGGATGAAAAAGAGAGAGAAAGAAAGAGAGTGTTGACGTATTTCTCCTTCTCTGTTTATATCTCTGTAACCTAGGTTTCTAGACAGATCAAAATATTCTTCACTAAATTATTTTCCTCACATTGTCATCAATAATAATAAAATTCAAGTAAAACATTTCTTGAGAAAAATATTTTTTTAATTCCATTTTTGAAATCCCTGAAATCTTGGTTTAGCATGTTTGTAAAGAGTAGGGAAGGTTTTCTATTAAGTTCAGATCAATTAGCCGACCCCAGAGCAAGGACAATCTAAAAGAATAAAACATCTAAATTTTAATCTGAGAAAATGCAAAAGCTATAAATAGTAAAAAGATTTAAAGCGTATAATAACAAATCCACCAATCCAATCAGCCCATATCTGATGACCTCCAATTATATGTTCAAATTACCGCCTCATCTCAATTATCTTGCCTCAAACTTTTGACGGATTAGAGAATTAGAAGAACTGCCGCTGCACAGGGTCCCCCCCCAGATCCTGAGTGAAAAGGTGACTATTAAAATTGAATTAAAGAAATTGAGTTTTTGCCACAAACTCTGACTTTCTAATCCCTATAACAAAATGTCGTTGACCTTAGATATTTCAAATTATGAATTATGTTGAATTAAAGAAACTATGTTTAAAAAAAACCCACAGGTTTACACCATCATATTTTAAAGAAATAGGGATCAACAAATTTGAGTTTGTGGCAAAGACTAAATATCTTTCTTTATTAAATACTAACTTTTGTTTTCTAAATGTTAAAATTTGAATTCGTGTTTGTGTACAAGTTAAATCCCAGTAAAATTTAGTTTTTATTGAAGTTATTTGTACCATGAATCCAAGATTAATATAAAATGTTAAACAATATTTTCGAGGATTTACAAAAATTGTTTTTCATTTTGTCAAAAATATTCCGTCACTTCTCTTTGCATTTGAATTCAAAATTGATTTGTACTAAATTACCCTAACAAGAAATAAAAATTACCAACATCTTATATTGATTTCATAGTTTAAAGGGGAACCGAATCTATTTCGGAAACTTTCAATTAGTGAGCAGATTCAGGTTCTAGCTGTGTTGAGTAAAGTACCTGGAGCTGTAAGATGACCAACATGTCTGATCTAATCTGTTCAGGTTCTAGTTGTGTTGAGTAGAGTACCTGGAGCTGTAAGATGACCAGCATGTCTGATCTAATCTGTTCAGGTTCTAGTTGTGTTGAGTAGAGTACCTGGAGCTGTAAGATGACCAATATGTCTGATCTACATCTTTTTAGGTTCTTTCTGTGCTGAGTAGGATACCTGGAGTTGAAAGATGACCAACATGTCTGATCTACATCTGTTCAGGTTCTAGCTGTGCTGAGTAGAGTACCTGGAGCTGTTAGATGACCAATATGTCTTACCTACATCTGTTCAGGTTCTAGCTGTGCTGAGTAGAGTACCTGGAGCTGTAAGATGACCAACATGTCTGATCTACATCTGTTCAGGTTCTAGCTGTGCTGAGTAGAGTACCTGGAGCTGTAAGATGACCAACATGTCTGATCTACATTTGTTCAGGTTCTAGCTGTGCTGAGTAGGGTACCTGGAGCTGTAAGATGACCAACATGTCAGATCTACATCTGTTCAGGGTGAGAACTCCCAGTTTTCTCATCTCTGCAGATATTTCCTCAGAGGTTAGGGTTTCCTCCCTTCAAGATTAGGATTAGGAATCCTCTAGATCAATTCATTCAACAGGATTTCAAGTCAGATTTACATTTAAGGAGGAGGAAAATAAATAATTCAATCTGAAAATATTCCCAACGTTAATTATGATTGCAGCACTGAGATGATATTTAAAAAAAATAACTATTTAAAGTTTTTTTTAGGATTACTGAGAAAGACTATAGAATTTTTATGATTACTGAGAAAGACTATAGTATTTTTATGATTACTGAGAAAGACCATAGTATTTTTATTATTACTGAGAAAGAGATATAGTATCTTTATGATTACTGAGAAAGACTATAGTATGTTTAGGATTACTCATAGAGACTAAAGTATTTTTAGGATTACTCGGAAAGACTATAGTATTTTTAGGATTACTGAGAAAGATTTTAGTATTTTTAGGATTACCCTAAGAGACCATAGTATTTTTAGGATTACCCAGAGGGACTACAGTATTTTTAGGATTACCCTAAGAGACCATAGTATTTTTAGGATTACTGAGAAAGACTATCGTTTTTTTATGATTACTGAGAAAGACTATAGTATTTTTATGATTATTGAGAAAGACTATAGTATGTTTAGGATTACTCATAGAGACTATAGCATTTTTAGGATTACTCGGAAAGACCATATATTTTTAGGATTACCCAGAGGGACTACAGTATTTTTAGGATTACTCATAGAGACTACATTATTTTTAGGATTACCCAGAGCGACTACAGTATTTTTAGGATTACTCATAAAGACTATAGTATTTTTAGGATTACCCAGAGTGACTACAATATTTTTAGGATTACTCGGAAAGATAAGAGTATTTTAAGGATTATTGAGACAAATTTAAGATTAAACATATTTGAAAATTATTCTAAAAAAGCCTAAAGTAGAACATCTGAAAAGGATTAAACTAAGAAGGACACTTTAAAATTTTCAAGATGTTATCTAAGGATTTGAAAGTGAATCTTGAAATACAACTTTTGGTTTATATTTAAAAGAGATTAAAAAACAAGGTTTTGGATGCAGATTGCTGGGGTAAACATTTTTAAAGATAATTTTCAACTTGACAGATTTTTTGCTTTTCTTTAATACAATTCTTACACAAATTCAGATGTTTAAACAGAAAGCGATAATTGCTTCGTTTAGACGGAAAAACGGAAATATATTTTTTACGGATTGATATAAAGTAATAGGAAAACTAGATAAAATATTATGACGGCGGGTGCCAGGCCTTACTTTACACCAATTGGTTCTTAAATAAGGTAACTTCAATGTACAGAAAGGGTTGTCTCCTTAGCACTGATAATAGAGGCGAGCGTCTGAGTGTGACGTCATATGTGGATTCTATCTGTCTATGCTAAGCTAACGACATTTTCCGTACATCGGAGTGCATCAAGAATAACCTTGTTTGACACATATAGGAGGTTTCATTTTGAACTTTTTGTCACATTGTATTTTATTAGGCTTTATAGATGTCTAAAATATAAACAAGTGGCAAAATAATTTCAGGTGTTTTTGCAGTCTGTGTAGGGGTGGGAGGTCATTTAAAATGATGACAGACAGTCCTCTTGGGATTTGTAACTTTGGATTTTCAATTCAATCAAAGACGACATTGTGATCAACCATTTCTTCATGTTTCTAGGTGACTACCCTGCAGCATGAACGTGAAGTAGTTCAACAGCTTCGCAGAGAAGCAAACATCAAGAGAATCAATGTTAGTCAAGCTGCGGAAGATATCAAGGTACAGGGTGTCTCCACAATAACGGGATTTTTTTTACATTAATCCAGAGACAAGAACAAATTAACAAAGTTTGTTGTAAAGACACAATTTCTTAATAATTTTATAAAGAATATACAGGTCTTACGTCAATGGGTTGTCAAATTTCAAGATCTCCGTTCTTTATAAATGTTTTTAATTACCAACACTTTTTTTCATCGAAGATATTTCAGAGGTTTGTAAACCAACATCAACCAGAGGATTTCCTACTCATGGGCTTCCCTTCAGTTAAATCTAATCCATTCAGAGAAAAATCTTCATGCACCGCCCTGTAAACTATACAGGATGTACACCCCCTTGTAGATTATACAGGGTGTACCCTCCTGTAGATTATACAGAGTGTACACCCCTGTTGAATATACAGGGTGTACCCTCCGTTAGATTTTACAGGGTGTACCCCGCTGTTGAATATACAGGGTGTACCCTCCTGTAGACTATACGGAGTGTACCATCCTATGGATTATACAGAGTGTACACCCCTGTTGAATATACAGGGTGTACCCTCCGTTAGA
>NW_019397375.1:24113-75076 GCF_000591075.1 Eurytemora carolleeae
AGTATACAGTCTGCAACACTCTGTAGTAGAGTACACAACCAACACCACCCTGTAGAGTATACAGTCTGCAACACTCTGTAGTAGAGAACACAACCAACACCACCCTGTAGAGTATACAGTCTGCAACACTCTGTAGTAGAGTACACAACCAACACCACCCTGTAGAGTATACAGTCTGCAACACTCTGTAGTAGAGTACACAACCAACACCACCCTGTAGAGTATAAAGTCTGCAACACTCTGTAGTAGAGAACACAACCAACACCACCCTGTAGAGTATACTACCTGCACTACCCTGTAGAGTATACAAAACCTGCACCACCCTCTAGAGTAAACTACCTGCACCACCCTGTAGAGTATACAGTATGCACCACCCTGTAGAGTATACAGTCTGCAACACTCTGTAGTAGAGTACACAACCAACACCACCCTTTAGAGTATACAAAACCTGCACTACCCCGTAGAGTATACATAACCTGCACCACCCTCTAGAGTGTACAAACTGCACCACCCTGTAGAGTATACAGCATGCACCACCCTGTAGAGTATGCAACGTGCACCACCCATTAGAGTATAAAACCTGCACCAACCTACAGAGAAAACAACCTGCACCAGTGCACCTCCCTGTGGAGTATACAACCTTTACCATAGTCTATAAACCTGCATCACTTTCATCCTGTAGAAAATAAACACCCAGCAACACACTGCAGAGTATAATTATACAAACCTGAACCCCGTTATCTTGTAAAATATAGAAACACCACCCTGTAGCACCAACATGAGTCTACTTATAAGTACATATATTAAGTAACACCCAACCAGCTAACCATTCCAACCAACTGTTTTAATATTCTTTGCTGTCCATCTTATTTCCGTAAAACAACTATGAAAAACTATTTCTGTAATAAGTATTTGTGTCTGTACGTTTTATTAAACAATTAAGAAACATATTTAAAATTGGAAGACATTTGTACTAAATCACATTTTATTGGATTTTATCCACAATTAAAGGAGAAAAAGACGGAAGTCAACTCAATATAAAATTTAATCATTTTTAATAAAATAAATTCTTTCTTTTACTTTATATCAAGAACTTTTGAGATCATTAATCCTTACAAAAAGCACTTATCTTTATCTTTTTCTCCGACGGATTAAATTTAATACTTTTGGATATCTTTGAAGGTCTGAGGTTTTTTCATTTAAAAAAATTGGACCAATCAGAAACCTTTTTATATTTGTTCTCGGCCAATGAGTGTCAGAGGATATTTTCATGAATTCAGTACGTAATTGCTTTAAATAAACAGTTTCCGTTGTGGAATGTTTAGCTCATCCAAAAGTTCAGTCCTCTGTTTTTAGATTTGATTTTCTGTAGGAATTTATAAATATTTGTAAATTTTCAAGGAGTAGAAAAATCTGAAGAAGTTTTGATTCTTTTTATTTTCTCTTCCTGGAAGAGTGAACTTTGGAAGTAAACAACTGGTTTCTGATGAAGCGTGGAGAGATCATAGGTTTTTCCTAGAACCTGAACCTCAAGAGATGGTTCAATATCAACCATCCAAGGATGAAACCTAAGATATTTGTTTGTTTTTAATATGAAACATTTGATTCAAATTTGTCGGAACTTTCAATGTCTTTTCTGTTATGTATTGGCTCAAATGTTTAAAAGATCTGATTTATTATCTTTCTATATAATAAAACAAGACATTCGTATATGTTCCCTATAGCCGGCCAAACGGCCGGACCAAATGGGCTGATTTTTTTGTGGACACTCATAGGTAGCCTGGGGGTGACATAGGCTAAAACAAATTAGAATTTTTTTTCAAATTTTTTTTTCACGGGCAACGCCGGGCCTTACAGCGTTGCCCATGGAAAAGTTGAAAAAAAAATTTTGGAAAAAAATATCGATTTTTTAGCCTATACAACTCTTTGGCCACCCATGAGTGTCCACAAAAAATGTCAGCCCAATCGGTCCAGCCTTTTAGCCGGCTATAGGCAATATATATATACGATTGTCTTGTTTTACTATATAGACTAGCTGAAGGGCCCAGCGTTGCCCGTGAAAAAAATTAAAAAAAAAAAATATTTTTTAGACGATAAGTGTCCACAAAAAATTTCAGCCCAACCGGTCCAGCCGTTTGACCGGCTATAGACAACATATATATACATACAAATGTTGTATTATATAGTAGAGATAAATAATAATAATAATAATAATAATAATAATAATAATAATAATAATAATAATAATAATAGTAATTACAATACTAAAATAATAACAGTAATACAAATGATGATAATAATTAGACTAGTAGATAATAATAATAATAATAATAATAATCATACTAAAATTAAAGAAAAATAAATAAGTAAATAAGATATTTAGTACCTGTAGTACAGAATTCTAAAGCAAAGTCCTGATATGTAGAGAACTGTCACTGTTGCTATTCCCACTCTAAATCTGAAGTAATTAAACTATTTATATCAAACTATTTCTTATAATTTCATTATGGTGATTATAATATGGTCTGAGTGCTATCATGTTTGATTAGAGCTGTAATATTATATTATATTTTACAAGGAATTCTTGAAATTCTAAAGTTCAGGCGATAAAGCACGCGGAATTAACAACTCAGTCAATTTGCCAGTAAGCTGTTTAAAGGGACCGTTTACTTATTTGGGTAATTTCAGGGTAAACTAAACAGCCTATTCGCTGTTGATTGGTATCAGTCTTACTTTTCAAAAACAACTTGGCTGGAAAAAAGCCGATTTTTCGTTCAGAAAAATAAGACTAATACCAATCAACAGCGAATAGGCTGTTTAGTTTACACTGAAATTATCCAAAAAGTGAATGGTCCCTTTAATTTTCTATCCTTTTATTTTATTGTCGGCGGAAACCAAACGCATCTCGACCTGGTTTATAGTCCAGGGCACCCCACTCTAAAAGTTCCTTAATCAGAGTCGGTACAAAATGAACTGTGTATGCATTCAGTCGTACTGTCCAGTCTGGAATAACTAGTTCAAAGTCAGCCCAGCACGTTTTGTGCAACAAAGAAGCATATTTGATAACGTTGTGATTGTGATGAACATTTTAATTGTTAACTTACCCCCAGTCTGATATTTTGATTTTGTTCCCATCCTCGTCATAAATACTTTCAGGTCTGTAGAGCAGACAGTACACTAGCATTACTAAACAATAGGAGTGTACAGAGCAGGCAGTGCACTAACATTACTAAACAACAGGAGTGTACAGCAGGCAGTACACTAGCATTACTATACAATAGGAGTGTACATCAGACAGTACACTAGCATTACTATACAATATGAGTTTACAGCAGGCAGTACGCTAGCATTACTAAACAATAGGAGTTTGCATCAGGCAGTACACTAATTACTAAACAATAAAAATGTACAACAGGCAGTACACTCATTACTAAACAACAAAGAAGTACAGCAGACAGTACACTACCATTACTAAACAATAGGAGTGTACAGCAGACAGTACACTAGCATTACTAAACAATTGGAGTTTACAGCAGACCAACATTAGAAAATAAATGTCGTCTTTTATTGAAATTTAGAAGTTTTTAGAAATGTCTCGTCAATTGAATGAACTATAGATTAAATATATCTACCAATGAACTCTATGAAGAAGATGATCTGAAAGATGATCTGCCTGACGAAGGTCCTGGAGTGCTCCTGAGACCAGATTTAATGAATAAAAGAGGAAATCAAACTAGGGTTACCCACAAAGATTGAGACTTCTGAGTTCCGAGACGACTCTACGGAATTAATAACGTTTTTTTTGCCTTAAAATTTTTTCTTTCCTTAATCAATTATTAGAAAGCCCATAAACGACTTCATTAATGGCAGAATACTAGCTTAACCTTGAAAAAGGCATATCTAAAGAGTTTCAGGTCGTCTTTAGTCTCATTCTTCGTGGGTAAGCCTGTACGTATACTAAATCAAATCCATAGAAAATAGAATATATATTAGAGGGGAATTTAAAGAATCTCTCGGTATGAATTTTTTCAGTCCCTTTCAGCCGGAAAGGGAGTTCAAAGTGTACAAATCATGTAAATGTTCACAAATTATATGCAGTAGAGTACATTAATAAAGTATGGTCCCTAGACTATTCATTTCAATTTCGAATTTTTTAAAGCTGTTAATAAACTTTATGAAATGAATTAGGTGAATAAAAAACATCATTTGATTTATTCTTATAACGGAAAATCATCGTTTGTAAAGTGAAAGGCAAAGAGTCTATGTGAAATGATCATTGGTCAATTATGAAACCAGCCTATTTCATAATTTGGTTTTCTTTTAACATTAATTTTAGATTTTCTATAAAATGATATTCCAGGGCCCAAAAGGTTATATAGCATAAATATGTGAAGTACGCCTGCAGTATGGAAACAGTACAACAAAATGGCCGTTTTACACTTTTTTCTAGTAAATTCCCCTCTAATATATATTCTATTCTCTTTGATCAAATCACTTCTTTTCAGCTTGCATGATAATGATCCAGCGCACAAAAGAGTGGTACGTGGTTCACTAGAATCTTTCTAGACGGGGCGGATTCATTCAGTGTACGGTCCCGGTTTGCCTAATATAGTCTGTGTGTGTACTGTACTACTTGCTCAAGCAGCTCAAAAATCGACCAATTGGTTGAAATGAACCGGATCGAGTTTACAATGAGTTCAACTACTTCTGGAGCTATTGATTAAATCCTATCCCTGGTTTCTATTCTTGATATTGTAGATGGTATAGTTGGAGTAGGTGAAGATACTACTAAACGCATTGATCAGGGCTTCCATGTAGAAGATGGGGTGTTTACAGTGCTTCTAAACAAACAAATAAACACATTAGCTGCTGTTATTGTTATAGTGTGTGTTCAGGGTTCAGGATTCAAAGGGACCGTAGATGTACATTTGAAATACCCTTCATATAAAGAGGGGTTGTCCGATTCCCAATTGTTCCTCTATCTGAGTAACAATAAGGAACTGTCGTATTTCTATCTTGAATTGATTTCATAAAATCTGCAAAAACAAAAACGACAATTAAAATAATCAATTTTGAGCTAGAAAACATTACATTTGTACATAGGTACCTTTGTCAATTAGACATGCCACTCTATGAATGAAAGGCCACTTAAAATTACGCCCACAGTTCCTGTTTTGGAACGATTTCATTATTGATACATTCATGTGAAACCGTATTTTTACCTTAACTTAACATTTTTTCGGATTTAATACTCAATAATCATATTTGTATAATTTGATATTTATAAAAATATTTTAACATTTAGGCAAAATTTTCAGAAAATTGAAATAGAAAATTATTGACGTTTAAATATGTAGAATTTAACGTTTATAAGATAAACAAAAAAGTAACTTTATTCTAATGCTAAATTTGTAGGCTCTACACTACATTTACAGAATATAACACATATGAAAATATTCCTACCTGAGCTAGCTGGAGCCCCCTCACCTTAGCGTAAAATCAAACGTGTGCAGTTTAATTAATATTCCGCTAAAACTCTCCACAGTGGGTCCAGTGGTTCTATGGGGAGGGAGTATTGCTAGAACTATAGGGTTTCCAAGAAACAACTGCGCGACAGTTTTGCGTTTTTTCACAAAATGACTTTTTTGCGCGAAATTTTGTATCATTTTTGTATCAGTACGAAACCAGTTTTGCATGAAGTTGCGCATTCATTCACAATAAATCATTTTCCTTTGCACGAAATTGCGCATGAATACAGAATTTAAGTCATATTTTTTTGCATGATTTAGCGCATGAATACAAAATCAAAGTTTGCGCAAAATTTGTTGCATGGCATATAGTGCGAAAATATGAAAGATTTAAATATAGTACAGTATGATGTTAATCAGTTACTGATGACATCTTTGTCTTAATCTCTGTAAAAAGGGATGCATTTCTCTTGTTTGTCTGTCTGTTTGTTTGTTATTTATATCCGTTGGCTGAACCGAATTGGCGTAATGACATTGATGGCTGGTAAACGGTTAGTCGGTATCGGTCCGATGACGTAGGGCTCACCAGGGGCGCAGGTCATACTATGGCCCATAGTAGTGAGCGGCTCTGATTGGTTTAACTTTGGATTCCTGGAATTGTTTCTTGAAATTTTACAAAATAGGTCGAGATACCGAAATAGCTCGAAATAACGAAATAGGTCAAAAGAACGAAAGACTAGAAAATAACGAAATACGCAAAAACTAAGATTTTGTTAAGAATTTGCGCAAAATAGCTTTTGAGCATCAATGCGAAATTGAATCAAACTTTCGTGCAATTTATACTCGAAACGTAAGAAAATCTTTAGCGCAATTATTACACGATTTTCGTACAAATAATTTCAATTGGAAACCCTAAGAACTAAGACTTATTAGTTATGGAAAACAAATATTTTTTTTTAAGCCCATTGTGCATTTTTACGTAAACGTTGTGGCATTGAGCCCTTTCTAACGACACATACTGGCTTGTCAGATTCTGGTACGCGTCAGTGCTGGTTCTATGCTACCTGTTCTGCAGCTTGTACTCATAAACACCGCGCGAGGGAGGGAACCCCCGGACGCCATGAGCCTCTGTTATGCCTCCACTATACAGTAAACGAGCCTCCTCTATACAGTAAACGAGCCTCCGCTATACAGAATAGTTTACTTAAAACTCTTGGTTTTTACACGTAGTAAAAAAATGTTGTATTTTTTTTCGACATAGTGACATAAAAAGTTTTTCAAAGATTAATTATTATTATAAATAGTGACCAATTATGACTAGCAAAGTGGTTTATAAAACTTGAAACATTTTTTACGCAAAAAGGAAAACATATAGAGAAAAAAATCTGAAAATAATTTTATTTGATATTTTATAATCTTTGGTTTAGGCGATACTTTTTTATACAAATTTTAATCAGATTATGATAATCAAAAATTTGACATTGACAAATAATCTGAATCCAACATTTTTTCCAAAAAATCAAAGAATCAAACAAAATAAACTAATTTCAATTCAGAAATAAATTTTCAAATAGCCTCCTTACTGCATAAGAAATGTTTTATTGAAAAACATAAAACTTATAAAACACTTTATGTGTCAATATAAGATACAAATCATGAAAATCAATAAACAATAATAATCCTAAGTAAAATTCATGTGCCACTTTGTTGAAAAAATGAAAAAAATTCTTTCTTACACGTTAAACCAAAGAATTATAAAGGAAACTGTGCTCTATATAGCAGAGGCTCGTTTACTGCATAGTGGTGGCTCTTACTGCATGGTGAGGGCTCGGTCTGCCTAGCAAATATAGGAGGCTTGTTTCTGCATGGCGAAGGCTCATGGCGTCTGGGGGTCCCTCCCTCATAAACCTTTACTCTATCTAGTATAAGTCTATTTGTTTAACGTATTAAAAACCAGAAAGTGTACATTATATTGTGTTTTGCTTACCACTATAGAAGAATCGTTAAGAAGGATATTTAGGCAGAAACAGAAGAAAATGTGACCATAGAAGAAATACAGGGACCATCTCCAGTCTACCTTCCCTAAACAAACAAATACAATTTTCGCAATATTTTAAGAAAGTGTCTACTCATTTTTATTACAATAAAATGAAATATCTATAAAGCTCAGTTACATGTACAGGAGCTTATACAACCCTGTTCCCTCCCATGCCCAGAAGAAATGGCAAAGTTTCGCCCCAGACCAGATTTACAAATTTCTGTATACACCACTGAAATTTGATCTTTTTAAGCCTCATGTTTTAAAGGGTTTTCAACAATACACACACATTTTTTACATTTTTAATTCTCAGAAAAAAAATATTGAGATTAAATTGTTATGATTCCAAGAGAATATTTTTTATTTTAAACCTCTGTAACTTCAGTTCAGCGTTCTGACGATTCATTTCCCCCTCTAAAGTTTAACGTAGACGTTGTATACCACATTAGTGTCAGGAATGGACAACAGTTAGCCCGGTTAATGAAGTTGGATACCACATTAGTGTTAGGAAAGGACAACAGTTAGCCCGGTTAATGAAGTTGGATACCACACTAGTGTCAGGAATGGACAACAATTAGCCCGGTTTATGAAGTTGGATACCACACTAGTGTCAGGAATGGAGCCCGGTTTATGAAGTTGAATACCACACTAGTGTCAGGAATGGATAACAGTTAGCCCGGTTTATGAAGTTGGATACCACACTAGTGTCAGGAATGGACAACAATTAGCCCGGTTTATGAAGTTGAATACCACACTAGTGTCAGGAATGGATAACAGTTAGCCCGGTTTATGAAGATGGATACCACACTAGTGTCAGGAATGGACAACAATTAGCACGGTTTATGAAGTTGGATACCACACTAGTGTCAGGAATGGATAACAGTTAGCCCGGTTTATGAAGTTGTATACCACACTAGTGTCAGGAATGGACAACAATTAGCCCGGTTTATGAAGGTAAACCTCAATTTGTATGTTTGTTCAGTGATAACGAGTTAAGTCCTTTAAGCTTAACGAAATCCCATACTTTCACCCTCTGCTAAGTGAATTAATGTGTAACCTTTTTGATTTTGATCTGTATATGAGAAAAATGTGAAGATGACCAGCCTAGCGAGGATTTCAGTAGCAAAGGTCAGGATTAGGATTAACCTGGCAGCAGGACTAGATTTAAAATCCAGGGCACCTAAACAGTTTATTTATCATCATTATCTTTTACTTTTTCAAGGGCTTATACATAAATAAATCTTTGAGGGGGGCGGCAAATTTTTTTTGACCCGCCCCCCCTAGGAGCTTCTAGGGGGGGGGGATTTGAACTGTAAACCCAGAACATTTGGCTTCTTGGATACTTTAAATGTACACATACAGTCCAATTATAATTGGTATACCTCACAAGTACTACTTTAGCTCTGAGTTCTGAGTTTACAGGTCCAGGTGGGGCAACTGCACCTCTAGCCCCCCCCCCTGTATACGCCCTTGCACTTTTCGCTTTTTATATTATTATATCCTTTTTTATATTGATATATTAATATTAGAATATTTCAAGTTCCCTCGTTCCTTTCATCTGGTTTTCTTTTTTTGCCTTTTGTCTTTCTTCATCTTTATTTATTTAAGTTATATATTATACAAAACTGTTTTTTTCAACCCTTTAAACCTTTAACTTATCCAAGCCTATAAGTGAATTTTGTACTTATAATACACAAAATTTCGTAATATACAATTAACTTATTTTCGGTGGCTGTACAATTGTGTATTGGTCGTTTGTAAACAGGCGCAACCGAAACTGGACTTGAACCTAAACATTAAATTCAACCCGGTATTCAAACCTTCGTCGCAGTTATTGTGTTATTGTGTCGACATAAGCCAAATTAAATTGAATGTAAACAGAACGCTTATTCAGTTTTTAGCCACCGAAACCGAGTTTATAGTGTATTTTAGAATAAATTTGTGTACAATAAATAAATATTCTTAGTTATGGCCCACCCTTGATCAAGGATGACGGACGTATCCTTATTTATCTGAAGAATTAACACTTGTAATTGTTGAACACTTTGTTTGCAAGCTGTTTTACTTTTGAGAAATATTTATATTTCTTTTAAGAAGTCTAAGAAAAAAACATTTTTACATTCATTTTTTTTAAATTGCTTTGGATATTTGACATTTTTGACATTTTCGAAGAACCTCAGTTATTTTGAGTTCACACTGAACATTAGCGTTGACCCCAGTGTTACGCCAATTTGAACATCCCTTTAGAGATGAACACACGTAGTTCTCTGCCCTCGATAATCAGTCAAAGACAAATCTGGCAATTGTGGGTCACTTAAAATTATTGAAATTACGCAAGCAGTCCCTTTAAATTTTTGCAGATGTTTCTTCATCTTCCCTCCTATCTTGCTATTTCTCTTTTCTTGTTTTCTACCTTTCTTAGAGTGGACCTTGAATGCGGAGTTAACCCAGACCAGGGACACGTAGGAGGTAATTATGGCAAAACTTCTAAACAAAATAATTTATACAGGGTGTCGAGAGGAAACGTGATTTACTTTCTAGATCCAACATTTTAAAGAAGACATCAATGATGTCTGAAAAAAAATTAGCTTTAAACAATGAATCAATTTCAAAGATAATTATCAAAGAAAAAAATAAACACTTGCCAAAAACTCTAATTTTTTAAGCGCTTTATCTTTTTGTCTGATGATGTATAACTTCGATATTACTAATTTCGATGATTTTATATTTCAGAATTCATATTTTGAAATATCAGAGTTTTACAAAATTAGAAATAGTGTTCAGTTCTTTTCTAACTTATTTTATCGTTTCTAGACTGAAGAATTTAAAGCAATTTTTCTAGCTCTTTGGTTCTGCCATTTTGAGTATCAGATACAGAGGTTTAGATACAGAGTGTCGGATACAGAGTGTCAGATACAGAGTGTCTGATACATAGGGTTAGATACAGAGTGTCGGATAGAGAGTGTCAGATACAGAATGTCAGATTCAGAGTGTCAGATACAGAGTGTCGGATTCAGAGTGTCAGATACAGAGTGTCGGATTCAAAGTGTCGGATACAGAATGTCGGATAAAGAGTGTCAGATACAGAATGTCATGTTCAGAGTGTCAGATACAGAATGTCATGTTCAGAGTGTTAGATACAGAATGTCATGTTCAGAGTGTCAGATACAGAGTGTCAGATACAGAATGTCGGATACAGAGTGTCGGATTCAGAATGTCTGATTCAGAGTGTCGGATTCAGAATGTCGGATAAAGAGTGTCAGATACAGAATGTCAGATACAGAGTGTCAGATACAGAGTGTCAGATACAGAATGTCATGTTCAGAGTGTCAGATACAGAGTGTCGGATTCAGAGTGTCAGATAAAGAGTGTCAGATACAGAGTGTCAGATACAGAGTGTCAGATACAGAGTGTCAGATACAGAATGTCAGATTCAGAGTGTCAGATACAGAGTGTCAGATACAGAGTGTCTGGAACATAGCGTCAGATACAGAGTTTTAGATACAGAGTGTCGGATTCAGAGTGTCAGATACAGAGTTTCCGATAAAAAATGTTGGATACAGAGTGTCAGATATAAAAAGTTAGATAAAGAGAGCCAATTACACTCTATAGAGTGTCAGTCAGATACAGAGTCCCAGACAAAAAGTGTCAGATACAGAGAGTCAAATAAAAAGTGTCAGATACAGAGAGTCAAATAAAAAGTGTCCGATACAAAGTTAAAATAAAATAAAGTATAAATAAAGAATACAAACCTGTTTTGTAAATCGAACTTATCAAAATCATAAGAATGAACAGCCATCAAAATCCTGCAGAACGGAAAAACGCTTCAATAACCTCCAGAAAAAAGATGGGTTTAAGAAAATGCATACTTATCTTTAATATTGAAATATTATATTCTAAGCTTGTCGTTTTGTCCCTGAGAATGTTTGGTGTGAAAAGGATAAAATTAATATAAAGTTGATAGTTAGCCTCCAGACTAGTTTCTATAACAGCTATCACTACCATTAGTTTAGAAACTGCTATCAGATCAGACTGCTGCTTATTCCTGTCAGGACCTGAATACTTGGAGTTAAAGGGACTCTTCACATTACTTCAAGTGACCATCCATTAAAGCCTGATTCACAACGGTACTCCTTAAACCGTTGAATGAATGAAATATCTCAATCTTTCTTGCTGAAAATTGATTATTTTCAATAGTGTTTTTTTTTCTGTTAAGGGACTTGCGGATTCATGCCTTGCATGAATGACTGTATTGTCACACATAAGGAGGTTTAAAGGGTTTTTGTTGTGAATCAGACATGCCACTTTTTCTTTTTTTGATTGTTCCTTTAAGAGGAGGGTTAGAAAGAAAAAAAAATAATGTTTTCTTTTCTATATTGAACCTTAACCCCTAGGAGTAGAAAATGATCGCCTTTTTAAAAGTCGAGTTCACTACTTTCTACTTTCGAAAAAATATTGTAAAAAATAACCTTTAGGGCATAGATTATACTGAATAAACTGGTACATTCGCATAAACTTGGAGGTTACTGGGGATATTATCAAACCTAGAATATTATTATTAGTATTATTATTAATATCATTATCATTAATATCATTATTATTATTATTATCATTTTATTCTCATAATTGTATTTATAAATGTTTTTTTTTTATTAATTTTCAAAAGATAATAACTCTGTCATTTTTGAAGATATCTAAGTTCTCTAAAAGCCAATGAAAGATTAGATTGGCACTTTTGATAATTTATTGAAACATAAATACAACATAAAAACGAATTTAAGATTTTTCAATAAATGTTTTGTAGCAAATTTTTTACTTTGTCTATAAAATTGTAAGCGATACGAAGCAGGTTTGTTGACCATAAACCTGTCTCATAACCCCCACCCTCACGTAATATCGTCTTTACCAGCCCCAAATCCAAACCAAACAATTTCTCCGAGTCTACCTCTCTAACCTGACAAAGGAAAATCGAAACAGTGAAACGTTTTACTAAGTGAAACATCAAATCCATAAATAACTTTGAAATCCATAGTAAATTCCACTTAAAACTGGGTTTATATTTTCAGAAGTATTTACAAATGTTTTAAACTATTCCATAAACCCTCAAATCCTTAATCACTCCTTATCACCCCGATACGAAAAACTGGTAAGATATATTATTAATTATTCAACAACATTTATGTTATTTATTTTTACTAAACCTGCATTTTATTGCAGGTTTGAAATATATTCATTTATGTGATTATTTGCAACTTAGTGCCAGAGTTCAGGAGCCCAACCAACAAACCAACAAACCAATGAACCAACTAACCAACTAACCAACTAACAACTAACCATCAAATCAATTAACCAACAAACCAACTAACCAACTAACCAACAAACCAATTAACCAACAAACCAACTACTAACCAACTAACCAATTAACTAACAAACCAATTAACTAACAAACCAATTAACTAACAAACCAATTAACTAACAAACCAACTAACCAACGAACCAACTAACCAACTAACCAATTAACCAACTAACCAACTAACCAACTAACCAATTAACCAACTAACCAACGAATCAACTAACCAAAGAACCAACTAACCAATGAACCAACTAACTAATGAACCAACTAACCAATGAACCAACTAGTCAATTAACCAATTAGCCAACCTCCATGTATCGACACCCAGCCTATAGTTTTACAAGGTTATCTCTTGGAATCTGGGATGCATATTTCTCAACAATCATCTTCAGCTCAGGGATTTTTTTGATTTTCCTCTGATTGACTTCGGACTCTTAAGAAGTAGAAACCCAAGGGGTTCAAGTCAAAAATGTTTGTTACGCTTTGAATGAATATGTAGATTTCTCTATTTATATTTTGCGGATTTTCATTATAGATTGCCAGCAGTGCCAAATCTCATATTTCATTTAATATTTTTATTCAACTACAAAGCACGAGATAATACAAATAAAAAAATCACAATTTACTATGTAGTTTGGACCCGCCTAACCAGAGTAGGTTGTTTTAATTGGTTGGCCCACTATAAACGAATGAGAATTGCAGATAAAAACAATGTACATTGTACATTTTAAACATAAGAATGATAATAAATCAGGTAAAAGGTAAGGAGGAGGTGAGGGAGTATAAAGAAAAGGGAGGATACTCAGCGTAAGGGTTGGAACAGAGGGTAACATAAGTTGTTAGAATCATGTTTATGAACTAGAGGGTGAAGAAGATAGTAAAGACTAAGTTTATCCACATGATACACAGTTTTTTTTACAGATATAATTTGCATAACTATCTAAATAGATCTTGGCGACTTTTCTTTTAAACGATTTTGCAGATTTAGTTTCTTTAAGCTCTAATTCAATCGAATTCCATATTTTTGGAAATAAGGCAGAGGGAAAACATTCTAGGGTTTTAAAGAGAACTCGTTCAAGTTTATATGATTTTGTTCTATTTGGTTCAGCTAAAGAATTAAACATATCCTGGAAGGAAGCTGGAAGGTTTTCATAAAAGTATTTATGCATAAAAGATAGAACACCTAGTTTATATGTATCATCAAGATTTAGGAGTTCTAATCTGAAAAATATTGGATCTGAATGTGCCTTAAATGAACTATTATTTACTGCTCTAATTGCCCTTTTTTGCAAAGACTTGATTTTCTGTAGTTTAGCATTTTTTACGCCCCCCCCATGTTATAATTCCATACTCAATATGTGGCCTTACAAGTGCATTATAGACTAGTAGACGAATGTTTAACGGTAAAATGTTTTTAATCTGATTCAGAGCAAAAATTGAGCTAGCAATCTTATTGGAAACATGTTCAATTTGATAGTCCCAATTTAAAAATTCATCAATTTTGAGTCCAACAAATTTGAAATATTTATTTGTACAGTCAGTTCCTATTCTTTCTAGTATCTCATTTCCAATTTTTAATTTGCAGTTCTCAGGATCAAAATGCAAATTTTTATTCCTAAATATCATAAACTTTGTTTTGAAACATTTAGTGTTAAACGGTTTGCCTGAAACCATGCAGCTGCCTTTTTAGTTCAAAGTTCGCATCAATTACTAAAGTTTCGATATGTGGAGATGATTTTAGAAAACTAGTGTCATCAGCAAATAGATTAGTAAAAAAAGACGTTGCTAATGGCAAATCGTTTATGTATATGAGAAAAAGTAGGGGCCCAAGAACACTTCCCTGGGGAACACCACATAAAATTGTTTTTTTCTTTAGAAAAAATACCATTTATACAAACATATTGAGTCCTATTTACTAAATAGTTTTGAAACCATGTGTTAGCTACATTTTTAAAACCGTAATACTCTAGTTTTTTTAAAAGAATATCTAAGTTGCAACAGTCAAAAGCTTTCTTAAGATCTAAAAAAATTCCCAGTGTAAATTCTGGTTGGGGTTTATTAAGATTTTCGTAAATTTTATTCATTAGGTGTAGTAAAGGTTGATTAGTATTATGTTGTGGTCTAAATCCATATTGATGTTGATAGAAAATCTCAAACTTGTTAAGATATTTAAACATTTGAGTCGCAGCCATTTTTTCAAGAAGTTTACTTAGCGCTGGTAGAATACTAATTGGTCTGTAGTTATTAAATTTATCTTTTTGTTCAGTTTTAAAGATAGGAATTATTTTTGCACATTTATAATCACTAGGGATATATCCTGTTTTAAAAGAAAGGTTAAACAAATGCGCTATAGGATAGACAATACTTTCAATTATTTCCTTCAGTAGCTTGGTAGAAATGTTGTCCTTACCTGAACTGTTTTTAGGTTTAGAGAGAACTGAGACATCATAAAAATTTTTAAGACTCTTTAGCGTTTGAAAATTGAAATTAAAAAAATAGCTATCATTATCCATGTTATTGATTTAATGATATTTTTATTATCCGTGTATTACATATTTTTAACACTTTATTATTATTATCATTATTATCAGAAAATTACCTAAAACTTTGATTGATTTTCTTGATTTGATAGGAATATTCTCAAACTGGTTTGCCATGAGGTAGTCGAAGATGAGGAAGAGTATGAAGGGGATAAAAATGTGGAGAAAGGAGAGGATGGATAATATCAACCAATCATTCTTCTCAAATCTAGGAAGAATAGGATGGATAATATCAACAAATCATTATAGGAAGAATAGGATGGATTATATCTTTAATCATTCTTCTCAATTCTAGGAAGAATAGGATGGATAATATCATCCAATCATTCTTCTCAAATCTAGTTTTCATATTCACCTGGAACAGTTAATTTCATTTTCTTCAGAAAAACCTAAAATATTTTTATTTAAAAACCAAGTTTTTTTTTCTATTTAAGTATCAGGAATTGACTCTTTGTTATTTCGATCTACTGAAAGCATCATGAAATTGTGAAATAGAATGGTACGGATAATTTAGTCTTTGCCACAAACTCATATTTTCTAATTCATATATCTTTGCAATCTGATGGCGTAAACCTTGATTTTATATACAAACTTAATTTATTTGAGGTCTACGACATTGGGTTGCGTATAGATTAGAAAATTTGAGTTTTGGAAAAGACTTAATGCCTAAAAATTCCTAATTTCGAACAAAATATTTCTAATATCGAACAAAAAATTCCTAATTTCGAACAAAATGTTCCTAATTTTGAACAAAATATTCATAATTTCGAAAAAATATATTCCTAATTTCGAACAAAATATATTCTTAATTTCGAACAAAATATTGCTAGTTTGGAAAAAAATATTCCTAATTTCGAAAAAAATATTCCTAATTTCGAAAAAATATATTCCTAATTTCGAAAAAATATTTCTAATTTCGAAAAAATATATTCCTAATATACAAAATATTCCTAATTTCGAACAAAATACTCTTAATTTCGAACAAAATATTCCTAATTTCGAACAAAATATTCCTGATTTCGAAACGATTTCGATATAAAGATGAAACTTTTGAGGTTTCTTAGAATAATGAAGTAAATTAAAACTTAATGGGTTTATGTAAAAATTTTGAGATTACTTTTAGCGATTTGAAAAATCTCACAAGTCACCGATATGGTAAATCAATATCATTATTGAATTGTAATGATTCTTTAATTTTTCGCGAACACTCCCTTTAATTAATTACCTTTTATAGTGTTGTTGCTGGGATAGAAGAAAATACAACTTGCAGTTTCAACTGAAACCTGGATTCAAGAAGAGAATGCTAGGGATGAAAGAAGGATGAGAGAGGGGTGAGAGAGGGGGGGGGGGCATGCTATGAGACTTGAAAACAATGTTTATATAGAAACTATTTCTCAAGATATTTTGTAACTGAGCTATAACTTCTGACTAAGTCTCGATCGAAAAAACGTATGTGAAAAACTAATATTTAGCACATAAAACTATTTTTTAAAATTTATAATCTAATCAGAATAATCTTATCAGAATAATCTTATCAGAATAATCTTATCAGAATAATCTTATCAGAATAATCGTATCAGAATCTGGTGTGTGAGGTTAATATGTAATCTGGAAGTTTCCTTCTTCCCTTGATGTCAGTGCTAAAATCAAAAGCCCACAATGTTGTGCTGAAGACAAAGGGAATTCCACCTTTAATTAATTAAACCATTTAATTCATTTTCATCAAAATTGAATTTTTGAAAAAATTTTTTTTAATGCAGAATGCTAGAGAAAGAAACATTCAAATTTTTATAGAAAAAATGGATTTGTTTCCTTGGAGAAAAATTTTAATTTTTTCCTGCGGAGTCATTTCATATCGGCCCATTAAACTCTCCAGAGTGTCTCTACCCTTACTGAAAATATTTTAATTTAATATGTCATTTAGTTGATTTAGTTGATTTGATTGATTTGATTGATTTAATTGATTTGATTGATTTGATTGATTTGATTGATTTAATTGATTTAATTGATTTGATTGATTTGATTGATTTGATTGATTTGATTGATTTGATTGATTTGATTGATTTGATTGATTTGATTGATTTGATTGATTTGACTGATTTGATTGATTTGATTGATTTCATTGATTTCATTGATTTGATTGCACTTTTGTATCTATTTGATCTGACTGATCCTCCTAGAATGAGGCCAAAGAGCCTGGAACAGTTATACAATCCTCTAATGCCAGCAAGAAGATTGAGATTAATGGAACTTTCAACTGTAAGACCAGAAATGTTGTTTACTGTATTACATGTGAACACTGTAAACTACAATATATAGGACAGACAACAAGATCTTTAGATGAAAGAGTGAGAGAACATATTGGTTACATTAGAAATCTCCATACAAACCAGCCTACAGGAGGAAATTTTAACCTTCCTGGACATGAACTCTACCATCTAAAAGCGTACAAGAGAAGGTTTGGGACCTTGGGAGAAGTTTACTTGATAAGAGATTTTATTTAATTGTGAACTGTAATTCAGTATTTTTTTTTAAAAAAGGAGTATTGTTTATTTCCAATTCTTTAAAAGGTTTAAATACCCCTCCTTTGACAAGCCCCCCCCCTGATTTACGTTAAAGTTCGTTGATTAGATCGACCCCCACCACCACTTTATACATTATACAGTATACATATAAACAGTTTGTTTTTAATCTTCATGACAGAAACAATCTCAAGTAATAATAATTTTCTTAAAACATTCTTTAAAAAGTGAATATTTGCAAATTATCTTTTTTCCATCTCATGATCTGAGTTCGTTTACCTTTTGTCCATTTGACAGCCCATTTAAAAGTTTTTTTTTTAAATAATCTTTTTTGTTTGTTTATTTTCTTGTGGTTTTTAACATCGATTTTGATGGTTATTATATCGTTAGAACCGTTAGAAATATATTTTCAATAAAATGTGGAACTAACATCTACTTTTTTTTCTTTAAAGAGGTTTGGTCCATTACCGAATAGATCTAATAGAATAGATCCAATAGATCTAATTGATTTGATTGATTAAACTGATATTTGTTATTTGATTTAATTTATTTAATTGATCAAATTGAACAAATTAATAAAATTGATCTAATTAAAATCATTGATCTAATTAATCTAATTGATTTAATTGATTTAATTGATTTCATTGATCTAATTGATTAAATTAAAATAATTGATCTAATTGATCTATACCTGGAAGTAGGAAGAAGAGCTTTTATCTTGTTAAGAGCATCTTTTCTATCCTCATATTTCTCCCTGATAAGGTCTAAACCTTCCTCCTTCTGCCTGGTCAAACTAGAACCCTAAATCAGGATAATGATTAGGTCTAAACCCTCCTTCTTCCTTCTGCCTGGTCAAACTAGAATCCTAAATCAGGATAATGATCAGGTCTAAACCCTCCTCCTCCTTCTGCCTGGTCAAACTAAAACCCTAAACCAGGATAATGATTAGTTCTAAACCCTCCTCCTTCCTTCTGCCTGATCAAACTAGAACCCTAAACCAGGAGAATGATTAGACACTCCTCCTTCTGCCTGGTCAAACTAGAACCCTAAACCAGGAGAATGATTAGACACTCTTCCTTCTGCCTGGTCAAACTAGAACCCTAAACCAGGAGAATGATTAGACACTCTTCCTTCTGCCTGGTCAAACTAGAACTCTAAACCAGGAGAATGATTAGCTCTTTGTAACTTTAACTGAACCTTAGTTTAAAGGATTACGAATGTTTAAACCTTAACGCGAGTTTTAAGAATTACGAATAAATTTTTTTTCAAACTAAACCTGGGGTTGAAGGTTTACAATTAGATTGTTTAAACATAAACCTGAGTTTGAAGGATTACGTATACATTGTTTAACTAAACCTGAGTCTGAAGGATTACGTTTATATTGTTTAAACTAAACCTGAGTTTAAAGAATTACAAATATAGATTGTTTAAACACAAACCTGAGTTTGAAGGATTACTAATATAGATTGTTTAAACTAAACCTGAATTTGAAGAATTACGAATATAGATTGATTAAGCTAAACCTGAGTTTGAAGAATTACGAATATAGATTGTTTAAACATAAACCTGAGTTTGAAGGATTACCACGAATAGGTTGTTTAAACTAAACCTGAGTTTGATTGTTTAAACATAAACCTGAGCTTGAAGGATCACGAATAGATTGTTTAAACATAAACCTGAGTTTGAAGGATTACGAATATAGATTATTTAAACTAAACCTGAATTTGAAGGATTACACATATAGATTGTTTAAACTAAACCTGAGTTTGAAGGATCACGAATAGATTGTTTAAACATAAACCTGAGTTTGAAGGATTACGAATATAGATTGTTTAAATTAAACTTGAGTTTGAAGGCTTACGAATAGATTGTTTAAACTAAACCTGAGTTTGAAGGATCACGAATAGATTGTTTAAACCAAACCTGAGTTTGAAGGATCACAATTAGATTGTTTAAACTTAAACCAGAGTTTGAAGGATTACAAATATAGATTGTTTAAATTAAACTTGAGTTTGAAGGATTACGAATAAATTGTTTAAACTAAGCCTGAGTTTGAAGGATCACGAATAGGTTGTTTAAACTAAACCTGAGTTTGAAGGATTACGAATAAAGATTGTTTAAACTAAACCTGAGTTTGAAGGATCACGAATAGATTGTTTAAACTAAATCTGAGTTTGAAGGATCACGAATATAGATTGTTTAAACTAAACCTTTAAACTAAACCTGAGTTTGAAGGATCACGAATAGATTGTTTAAACTAAACCTGAGTTTGAAGGATAACGAATAGATTGTTTAAACTAAACCTGAGTTTGAAGGATCACGAATAGATTGTTTAAAGTAAACCTGAGTTTGAAGGATCACGAATAGGTTCTGACCAAATAGATTTTCCATTGCGTAGAGTTCATGTTTAGAAACCTAAATAAAGTCTCATCAAAATATGTAAGATGAACTTGCAGTTAAAGATTAAAGATAATACTACTACAAATAATAATAATAATAATGAAAATAAAAAAAATAAAAATAATAATAATCAAAATATTTATAATAATTAATAATAAAAATAATAGTAATAATAAAAAAATAATAATGATAATAATAACAATAATTATAATGATAATAATCTATATATAAATTTGGCTTGTCTGTCTGTCTGTTTCAAATCAAATCAAATCAAATTATATATTTAGCCACAAACTATACATGTAAAAATGGATATTTATAATTAACATTAGTTGAAATTACAGTTTATGGCAGTGAGACGGAACTAGCCGAAACTGTTTTCAGTCGGTCTCCCGTACAATCAGTCTTTAATAAAAAATTTAACTTGAAAAGTTTCAAAAAAATATATTTAGGAAGGTTGGTGTTCCTGGCAGAGAAAGGTGAGGGTTCCTTTAAGAAGTCTGGTGGCTAAAAACTAGCATTTGAAATAAAAGATATGATTCCTGGCTGAAAAGATCCACAGGCTGGTCAAGCGAGAAACAAAGCTATAATTGAGAATTAATTAAGAATTTGAGCAACTGAAACAATAAAGTTTATCACATCTAAAGTCTAAATATTTATCAAGCAAGAATTTTTTAACACTTAATTTAAACCCAAGCTTGCTCTCAATTTGTTTAATATTAGGATCAAAATCATTCCATAACAAAGGAAAGCTGAAAAAAGGAAACTTTTTAAAAAAATCATTTCGGACCCTTGGTAGAAAAAAATCATCAGCATTTCTTAGAGGATAAGGGTGATCCGTTAAGGCTGAATTTTTTTATAAAAACACCATCGTAGTTAACAGTAGAATATTTCTGATCTATAGAATGCATAATTAATAATTGCTGTTGAATTATTAGGTTAGGAAGAGGCAGAATATCTAATGAGGAAAATAAAGGTTGAGAGTGGGAATTATACGAGGCTTTAGAAATTATGCGTACGCATTTTTTCTGAAGCAAGTATAGTGTTTGTTTGTTTGTATCAAATAAACGTCTAAACGGCTGAACCGATCGGGCCCAAATTTTTTGTGGGACATCTAGGGACCCCAGGGCAGGTTTATGAATGATCAAATTTCAAATATTTGTGTCCATCAAAATTCGATCTTCATTAAATTTTGAAAATTTTGAAAATCCGCAAAATTTTTTGTGAAAATCCGCGAATTATTTTTGTTTTGTTTTACGATGTACACAAAGAGAACATGTTTACAATTAATTTAGAAGATTGGCGCGAAGCGCCCTCTAAGGCTAGTAATTATATAAAACCTGAGCTTTTGCTGGATTCTTGGTGAGCATATAGGACAAAGCTTCTGATTTACCGGTAGATGCAAGGTAGGTGAGAATACTAAAAATTAAAACAATATTTCTATTAATTTCTTTTCTCTAAACTCCAGACTCAGATCTAAAATTATTCCAACTACAGGTAGAATTGTACTCTAAGTACTCAAAGATAAGCCATGATTTACCTGTCTTCGTTTTCTCCGTAGGTTTGCTTCATGATCCTGATAACCTGGGCAGATATCTCCTGAATCTTATGCTGAAGCTGGAGCTTATCTCTTGTTATACTGCATCTATATAAACACAAGACAGATGAATAAAGCCCTAACTACCCATATTCAGAAATGGTGAACATAATTCATTGGGTGGAGATGTATAGGGTTCACGATGTGGTGGAGAAGGGTAGGGTTCACGATGTGGTGCAGAAGGGTAGGGTTCACGATGTGGTGGAGAATGGTAGGGTTTACAATGTGGTGGAGAAGGGTAGGGTTCACGATGTGATGGAAAAGGGTAGGGTTCACGAGGTGGTGGATAAGGGTATACGGTTCACTAGGTGGTGGAGAAGGGTAGGGTTCACGAGGTGGTGGAGAAGGGTAGGGTTCACGATGTGGTGGAGAATGGTAGGGTTTACGATGTGGTGGAGAAGGGTAGGGTTCACGATGTGGTAGAGAAGGGTAGGGTTCACGATGTGGTGGAGAAGGGTAGGGTTCACGATGTGGTGGAGAAGTATAGGGTTCACGATGTGGTGGAGAAGGGTAGGGTTCACGATGTGGTGGAGAATGGTAGGGTTCACGAGGTGGTAGAGAAGGGTAAGGTTCACGAGGTGGTAGAGAAGGGTAGGGTTCACGAGGTGGTGGAGAAGGGTAGGGTTCACGAGGTGGTGGAGAAGGGTAGGGTTTACGAGGTGGTGGAGAAGGGTAAGACTCACGATGTGGTGTAGAAGGGTAGGGTGAACTATTTGGCGGAGAAGGGTAGGATTCACAATGTGGTGGAGAAGGTATGGTCCACGTTATGGAAGAGAAGGGTAGGGTTCACTAGGGGGTGAAAATCTGTAGGGTTCACGAGGGGGTGGAGAAGGGTAGGGTTCATGAGGAGGTGGAGAAGGGTGTGGTTCACGATGGGGCGGAGAAGGGAATAGGGTTCACGATGTGGTAGAGAATGGTAGGGTTCACTAGGTGGTGGAGATGGTAGGGTTTACGAGGTGCTGGAGAAGGGTTGGGTTCACGAGGGGGTGGAGAAGAGTAGGTTTCACGAGGTGGTGGAGAAGGGTATAGGGTTCACGAGGTGCAGGAGAAGGTTTAAAAAGGGGGTGGAGTGATAATGTATCCCCTACCTCTCTGGTATTTGGTATTGTTTAGTTTTGTTTCCCAGGAGCATTGATTGCTTCTCATACATCTCAGCTTCCAGAACTATTGCTTGTACTAGCAGGACAGTGTTGTCGTCTTCACATTAAAACAGATTTAACAAGTTTTCTAGCAATACAGTCTCAGTCAGAACAAAAATTATTAAACTTATAGGGGCTATAGGGACTATAGGGACTATAGGGGCTATAGGGACTATAGGGACTATAGGGACTATAGGGACTATAGGGACTATAGGGACTATAGGGACTATAGGGGCTATAGGGACTATAGGGACTATAGGGACTATAGGAACTATAGGGACTATAGGGACTATAGGGACTATAGGGACTATAGGGACTATAGGGGCTATAAGCGAAATTTCATGTGACCCTGGATGCAAAGATGCAATGCCTAAATCACAACTGTACCCTTAAAGTCTTTGTCGGATCAAGTATGAATTAGATATCAATGTTTATGTTTATTTTTATTTGTCGGTTCTCTGCAAAAGGGACTTGCCACATTTCTTGCTTATATAAAACAAAGGATAAATACACAGAAATAAGCACTTTGATTCAGAAAACGACGTAGAGGGGCACTTAAATTTACCTTACAGTCCCTTTAACAATTAGGTCTTAATTATATTTCGAGGTCTTGTGCTCAACAAACATATAAAAAGGATTATTTTAATGAAATGAGTTTTTGCCACAAATTGGAATTTTTTTAATCCTTACATCTTTTCAATCTGATGTCTTAGGTCTTTGATATTTCAAACTATGAATTCTGTTAGATCAAATAGTCTCAGTTTGAAAAATCAAAGGTGTACACAATCAGTTTGCAAAGATATAGACATTAGAAAATTTGATTTGTTATAGCAAATACTCAGTTTCTTTCATTTCAAAAGCTTTCTGAATATTTTAAATGAAGTTTGTTGCCTGGTCTGAAAATATTTATGCAAACCTGAGAGCTGTTTACAGATGTAGATGAATAGGAATTCCTGATCATCAAGGTTCCAGGAGAAAATAATTATACAAACCTGAAAGTTGTTTACAGATGTAGATGAATAGGAACTTCTGATCATCAAGGTTCAAGGAGAAAATAATTATGGAAACCTGAGAGCTGTTTACAGATGTAGATGAACAGGAACTTCTGATCATCAAGGTTCAAGGAGAAAATAATTATACAAACCTGAGCGCTGTTTACAGATGTAGATGAACAGGAACTTCGGATCATCAAGGTTCAAGGAGAAAATAATTATGCAAACCTGAGAGCTGTTTACAGATGTAGATGAATAGGAACTTCTGATCATCAAGGTTCAAGGAGAAAATAATTATGCAAACCTGAGAGCTGTTTACAGATGTAGATGAATAGGAATTCCTGATCATCAAGGTTCAAGGAGAAAATAATTATACAAACATGAGCGCTGTTTCCAGATGTAGATGAATAGGAACTTCTGATCATCAAGGTTCAAGGAGAAAATAATTATACAAACCTGAGCGCTGTTTACAGATGTAGATGAACAGGAACTTCTGATCATCAAGGTTCAAGGAGAAAATAATAATGCAAACCTGAGAGCTGTTTACAGATGTAGATGAATAGGAACTTCTGATCATCAATGTTCAAGGAGAAAATAATTATACAAACCTGAAAGTCGTTTACAGATGTAGATGAACAGGAACTTCTGATCATCAAGGTTCAAGGAGAAAATAATTATGCAAACCTGAGAGCTGTTTACAGATGTAGATGAACAGGAACTTCTGATCATCAAGGTTCAAGGAGAAAATAATTATGCAAACCTGAGAGCTGTTTACAGATGTAGATGAATAGGAACTTCTGATCATCAAGGTTCAAGGAGAAAAACATTCGTCTAAAATTAAAAGTTTAAAGGAATTTAAAGTTTTAAACGATTTAAAAATATTTTTTATTAAGTAACAATTAAAAAAAAATAATCTATTAATATTTTATATTTATCAGTTATATTTTGATTGTCTGTCTGTTATAGTCCCATCATAACTCATGAACCCATTAACCGATTTGCCTCACATTTTGAATAGGATAACTCGGAGGAACGACGGGAATGGTCATAGTCTGGTTTATAAGTTCTAAACTGAGTTGGTTCAATTTTATAGGGAAAACATGGCTTCCAGGCAAAGTTGAGTTTCTAAGCTATTAATTATATAAAGCATAAATAAAGCATAAACAAAAGATGAATGAAAGGAGTTTTTGCCATAAATCCCAATTTTATAACACCTAAATCTCAACAACCAGATGATGCATACCTTTCATATTTCAAGCTTACATTATTTGATCCACCAGAATTCATAGTTTGAAATATCTACGGTCTACGACATTTGGTTTTAAAGAAATTGGGATTTAAAAATCCGAGTTTGTGGCAAAAACTCAATTCCTTTGAATGGGAAGATGAAAAATAAAAAGTATTAATTCAAATCAATTAAGCAGAGCCCAAAACTTATGAATAAAGTTATATTTAAGTCAAGGATTTTAATTTGATGCCGAACTAAAATTGGATAGAGTTCAATTGGTTCTTTAATCTGATAAGTTAACATATATCAGTAACTCGAGAATCGGAATTGTCTGGTTGGACAGATATAACTTAATCCATTCCTTGAGAAGTAACTGCCCCCCCCCCCCCACGGGAATTAACTGAAACCATTTCTCTAACCCCCTAAATCCGTCTTCCTCCCGTTTCCCATTGATATACCATAAGCGGTTTTTTTCATTTATCTCAAAAAAATATGATCTTGAATTTAAAGGTATTAAGAATATCGAGTTAGACTTTTCAGCTTAGATGTATCATAATCAAAAGTTTCCGACTTCTGTTGTTTTCAAAACCTGAATTCTGTTGCGTATCCGTTCGTCACTAATTGCACCATAGCAGTGATGTACTGAGTTCGAAGCGGCCCTGATTTCCGACTCATTTTTCCAATTCTCTGTTAAGCTTAACTAATCTTTAAAATTCTTGAACTCCAGGTTTAAATCAACTGGAACTAGAAGTACTGCGTGTCCCCTAGTTATATTTTCTAGAGAAATTAGTTTGTAGATGTTGTGTTAAAAATAGGAATTGAGTCTTTGCCACAACTCGAATCTTTGCACCCAATATTGTAGACCTTAATTATTTTAAACCATGATTTCAGATAAATTAAATAATCCGAGTTTGAAATATTAAAGGTTACAAAGATATAGGAATTAGAAAATTTGAGTTTATGGCAAATGTTCAATTCATATCATTTCAAAATTTTCATAAGTTTTATGAAATTAGATTAAGCTTTTCCTGAGATTTTAGATGTTTCTCGAAAGTTTCAATAAATATTTCTTCATCTTCCAGTTTGAATATTTTGTGTATTGTTTGCTTGATTAGGAGAAGGTTTTGACAATCATCATTTTTCCCCTGACCCAACCCGGAGTAGGAGAGAACTATTCAAACCAAAACATCTTTATTTTATAATTTAAACTTCATTTATATTTCGTTTGTCATTCGTCATTTTTAATAAAATTACGTTTTTTAAACTGATTCTGATAAAAAAACCTAAATTATGTTATTGTTGAAACGACACAAATTCAATGGCACATCAAAAAGTAAAAAGAAAACCTTAAAATTTGTTAAAAAATCAAACCTTCTTTGGCTTAGAAACAAATAATTGTTTAGGAGGTTTTGTTCCATTTAAATAATTCTAATTTAGAATTATATGATAAATTGACTAGTTACATTGGTAACCATCGTTTTCCTATTAATAGCCTGCAATATTTATGTCATGTCATGTCTAAATAAAAAAAATAAGATCCTTTAAATAATCTATTAAAGTAAAGAAGGATGGATTGGAGACCTAGGTCTAGAACATCTAGGCAACAATTCTGCAAGGAGGATAGAATAATTCTAGCCAGCTCCCATTGATTCTTCATCACACTCTGTTTGAAGGGAGCTTGATCAGGATCTAACAAATGTACAGGGTGACACGAAAAATCAGCACACAGTTTATAATTTTAGAAGGGGGCGGCTAAATAATTCTTGTCGTCCGATCCTTCTGTTTGGTTTAAAACTAAGACAAATATTCGAAATCTCTTCGTTAACTTCAGCTGACCAATAATGTTATAGAAACAAACAAAAGTTATTTAAATATGTCTGAACCCCCTCAGATTTTTCTTCTGGGCTTTATGAAATCCAAAATTTCTAAATGTGGTCTAACTTTTTTGTGCTTTCAATATTAACTGAAATATTAAGAATTTCGTTCAGATTTCAATTTATTAAATAAAACCAAAATTGTGATAATCTGAACAAAGCTCTTATATTAAAAGCACACAAAAGGCAGACAACATTTTGGAAATACCAGGAATAGGGGTATTTTTTTTATTATCAACTCAAAAAATTTACTTCTAACTTTTTATGAATAAAATGCCGAAAATAATTTCGTTGGAGACCCTGTACCTCTTCGATTGAGGACAGGGTTTGTATCTGGATGCTGGAGGAGAAGATGTGCAGTACTCCAGTTCCCAGACTGTATAGCAACCTGTACATCGAGTATAATACATTGTACATATAGGGTTATCAACAAAAGAATGAGACTGTAAAGACGACTTGAAATTCTTTAATTATTACGTTTCCAAGTTTAAAGTATTCTGCCATAAAATTGAATATAAACTTTTTATGGTTTTTAAATGATTGGGCCGGGAATCATAAATGAAAGGAAACAGATAGTGTTAATTCCGCACAGTCGTCTCTGAAGTCTCGTCCTGTGTGGGTAACCCTGTATAATTAGGAAGTCCTAGAACAATGTACATAACCAAAAGTTCGAAAAAATATATGGTGTAAAATTCCATATTAACATGTAAAAAAAATGTTAAGAAATTACGCAATTTTAAAACACATGAATATTGAATTCTGAATAAGATAATTAAGGAATGTTTAGAACAGGTACAGGGTGTCCCACGAAACATAACAGTTGGTGAATAGGTTTGAATGACTTCTACCATAAACTGTATTAGATATTAAAGACTTTTTGTAGTTTATTTTGTTTAAAAAATCGTTAACTCAAATATATTTTACTTTGAAATAAATTTTTCTGTAATATGACTCCCTTACAATATTTGTTATTATTCTCTGGTATAAAACAACTTAACAAATTATGGAAAAATGCCATTTTAAACCATTCAGTAACTGTCATGTTTCGTGGGACACCCTGTAGTTGCTTAAGTTACTCAGTATAGTTAACCACGAAGGAAAAGACTTTAATAACGACCTAAAATATGCCATAAACAGTTTATTAGATTAAAACGCGTATCATTTCTAGGGTCTTGTACACGTTTCTTGTCACTCCGTGTAAAATTAGGTACCTGGAGGGGAGTTAACCGTGCATCGTTTAAACCATTGAGATCTATATCTTCCTGATATATTAACTCCTGAAATATATTGAGATATATATATTCCTGATATGTTAACTCCTGAAATATATTGAGATATATAAATTCCTGATATATTAACTCCTGAAATATATTGAGATATATATCTTCCTGATATATTAACTCCTGAAATATATTGAGATCTATATCTTCCTGATATATTAACTCCTGAAATATATTGAGATCTATATCTTCCTGATATATTAACTCCTGAAATATATTGAGATCTATATCTTCCTGATATATTAACTCCTGAAATATATTGAGATCTATATCTTCCTGACATATAAACTCCTGAAATATATTGAGACACGACAGTTAAAAGACGAATTGAAGATCGTCTTTGATAGCTATCTTTTGGCAGATTTTGTGTAAAAAAGAGTCGAACGACTTAAAAACTTTCCATGGTATGATGCATATCCTAGGTAGCTATAAAAAATTTTACAAATCGCCGTCAATTTTGAAAGCACAAAGACCAGAACACATTTTGGAAATTCCAGAACTAGTTTAATTTAATGATACGTTTTTCAAGTATTGTTTTTGTAAGAAAATATTGACAAATTCCTCATGTTGTTTTTTGACTGTTATATTTAGCAGGACAATACATCTTGTACCTTAACAATAGCATCCTCTCCCTTCTCCACGTATACATGGAGAAGGCGTTGGTAGTTCGGGCACTTGGATTCAATATCGTTCAGAAGATCAGAGATTGTTGTCCTTTCAGTTTCAATCTCTCCTTCTTCTTCGTCAAAGTCATATATTTCGTCATCTTGTTTCTCAGTTTTTCCAACTTTTTTCAATTTAAAAGAAATACCTTAAATAATTGGATTTAATGGGACTGTAAGCGTAGTTTCAAATGATCCTCCATAATAAGATGGCAATGCCAGGTTTAGAACGGTACACTTGAAACCTTAATCTGATCAAAATGTGGAAGATACTGTAATTTTTCTGACTCATAAGTGTTTAATTCTAATATTTTTTTAATCTCAAATTGTATAATGTATATAATTATTAATCTTTTTCAGTACGTTTTTAAATTTTAATTAAAAAAATTACAAAACTTTCCAATTAGTTAGAGCTTACGATAGGCTTAATTCATATTTCATTGTAAATTAATGAACCGGATTTGTACAATACTAATAAGAAAAGTGTCAAGATTTGGTTCATTGCAGTTACAAGTATGGATAATTTAGTTAAAGAAACCGCTCTTTAAATCTTTAACAGGAAAAAAATTATAATTCCGTCATCCGTCAACAGAACAAAGGTTTACGTCAACAGTCTCTTTAAGTTTAGATAATAATTCCTTTAACCTGGAGAATGAACTGTCCGAAGAGTAAACTGAGCAGATTTCACAGATCCGTTCTGAACTAGTTGCACAGATCTTCTCCGTCCTTGATTTATTCCGAACCAGGAGAACAGCTCCTCCCTGTCCCAGAACCTGACCAACTCAGGGACCGTGAGCCTCGTCGTCCCATCCTTGGCCGTCCTGTCCGCCCCAGCCTCGAGAAGGAGCTGGATAACATTGAGGTTAGAGTCAAGCATCCTAGAGTCCTTGGAGACATTCTTCTTCACTGCTAGATGTAGAGGGGAGTTTTTAAACCTAGATATATGATAAACTAAACCTTTGAGTTCTGAAACCTAGATATATGTGAAATTAAACCTTGGAGTTCTTAAACCTTAATATTTGTTAAACTAAACCTTGAAGTTCTTAAACCTAGATATATTAAACTAAACCTTTTGGGATCTTAGACTTAAATGTGACCTTTTTTAAAACCTAAATATGTAAATTAAACTAAACCTTGGAGTTCTTAAAACTAGGTATATGTTAAACTAAACTTTAATTTATGGAAAAATAAACCTTGGAGTTCTGAAACCTTAAAGTCACCAACTATCATGTTTCGTGGGACACCCTGTATGAAACTAAACCTTATGTAAGTTAAAATATTGCTATCTGACTGTTACCATAGATAAATAAATAAACATAAATAGCTTATGTACGCAAAATCAACAAAAATTGTACAGTCCGCGAACTCATACTTCTAGGGGTCAAAGTGTACTTCAATGATAAGCGGGGTGGTTTGGTGTTTTAATGGATTTCATAATAGAGTGTAAAATAATTGAACAACAATATTTCACTGAGCAATATATCATAGTGACGAGAACTGAAGAAGGACATGAGAAGGACTAAACTAACTTAAATTTCTCTCTACAGAACTCATGTACACCACAAGCACTCAATGGCATAAGAACAGACAATGTTCACAACCGACCTAGTTAATCTATATAATAGGAATATCTTTAAAACATCTCTGTACATTTATATCTTTCAAGATGAAAAATGTCGTCTTATGCGTAATCTATCTTTATCTATGACTGTTACCTGTTAACTTTGTTGACTAGAGCTCCATGTTTGAGGAGAACTTCAACTACTTCTGGTTTGTTTAAATTCACTGCAACGTGCAGTGGAGTCCAACCTTTAGATAGGTACAGGTTCAGGATAGTTTAAAAGCGTACAGAAATATGTACAAGTACATGTATACATTTTACAGATAAAGGTACAGGTATATGTTGAATAAGCTTACAGATAAACTATAAAGTAAGTGTACAGGAACATGTACAGTTTCCGCTTTTTAAGTTGCTCAAACTATAAGGTACAGGTACATCTTCAAGCTTAGTTACCGGTACAGGTACAGCTAGGCAGTAGTATAAAAAAGGGAGCACATTTTTTACACGCCAAGAACTAGCAATTTTTAATTACTTAGTTTTGCAGATTTGCGTCTATTGCTTGCCGCAATTCCACTCCTATGATGTAGACAATGTTAGGTCTGAAAGTTTTTAATTTTACGAATAAAATTTCTGGAACTTAACTAAATCCACTCAGAACTCTTAAACCAAGCTAACAACATTTCCATGGTAATACCAAGACCAAACAAATTTTGTGGTAAATCGGTCAAGGAGTTTTGATATCGGACATAAAAACTGACAAACAAACACCAACATACTACTTTATATATATAAACTAGCTGAAGGGCCCAGTGTTGCCCGTGGAAAAAAAATTTCCTAATTAAAAAGTAAAATTTTTGAGAAAAGAGTTTTTTAGCCTAGAACACCCCCGGCCGCCCATGAGTGTCACCAAAAATTTTAGCCCAATCGGTTCAGCCGTTTGGCCGGCTATACGCAACATATATAAATACGAATGTCTTGTTTTAATACATAGATATATATATTGTTATTGTCATATTTATGATGAAAAAACACTAAAACAGAATAATAATTTGATGATGATGCAAACTTATAATTACTCTATAATAAAATTGAATTCATATTTTTTTTTCAGTTTTCATAAAAATGACAAAAATTATGCTTGATCATAATATTCTTATTTACTATTAAAAAAATGATTATCTCGTGCTAATATAATAGGTAGGTCTAATTATCCAGGCGATATTGAGGTATATTTATGTAAAAGTAGTCATTATCTCATGCTAATATAATAGGTAGGTCTAATTATCTAGGAGATAATGAGATATGTAAATGTAAATGTACAGTCATTATCTCATGCTAATAATATAATAAGTAGGTCTAATTATATAGGAGGTAATGAGGTATATTTATAGTCATTACCTTTGTAAAGTTGACTTTGTTAGTATTTTTATTAGAAAAATCGCCAAGGAATCGGCCGTTTGTATTAAATATAATTTTTAAAATAAGCCTTGAATATTTTCAGAGATATCATACGTACAGTAACAATGTATAGTACGTTGGGTAGATGTAGGTATTAGGTACGGATGGTTACTCAGGTACTCTAACAAATACATGTACAGGTACAGGTACAGGTTTAGGTCTCAGAATAAGTACAGAATTCAGATACTCTAACAATTACAGGTCTAGGAATTTAAGTACAGGTACAGGTACTCAAAAAGTAAATATTTAAGAATAAGTACAGCCAATGGTGCTTAATAAGTACAGGTTTATAGGAATAAGTACAGGCACAGGTTCAGGGAAAAGTAAAGATTTAAGAGTAAGTACAGGCACAGGTGCTTAACAAGTACAGGTTTAGGAAAAAGTACAGGTACAGGTTCAGGGAAAAGTAAAGATTTAAGAGTAAGTACAGGCACAGGTGCTTAACAAGTACAGGTTTAGGAAAAAGTACAGGTATAGGTTCAGGGGAAAGTATAAATTATAAAACCTGCTACATTTTCTGAGTTGATTTCATTCGTCCCATTTTTCAAAATATACTCAGAAACACTTCCGTCAACTTCCTATATAGCATACATAAGTAGAAAAGTAGAAAATAAGTAGAAAATAAGTGGTTTAAATTGACTCAATCCTAATGTTAAAGAAAGTGACCGATGTTGTTGCTTCCGGTAAAAACGTATTAATTTTAGATTAATAATTCGTGTTAACTAGACGCATGAACAAAATATCTCCGCCATGAACAAAAGGGGGGTTGGATATTCAGGGTTATTTAAAAGTACAGAGGTCGATTTTAAAGAATTTGAGTTGAGGCCTAAATTTAAGCCGCGGCTCAAATATGGTTGGTTAAACTTAAAATTGTATCAAAGATTTAAGCCGGCGCTTAATTTAAACCGGGTTTTGGCGGATTTAAACCTCGGCTTAAATTCTTTAAATTCCATCTCTGGAGACATAACTTTATGTGACCCTCCATTAGATTATAACGTAGCACATCCGATTCAAACAGCACCCTTAAAACATATGTCTATCTAAGTATGAATAAGATGGTCTAACTTTTCTCTCTGAAAATTGATCACTTTCAACAGTGGTTTCTCCGTGAAATTGACTTACGGATTTATGCTTAAATGCAAAAATAGAAAAAATAGAATTTGAAAATCTTCCTCTGTATTAGATAAAGTTTTTCAGGGCGATACCATTGTGAATCCGACACGCGACTCTTTTAAATGGAGAGTTACTTGTATTCTCTTTATAGTGCTTGATACCTATTTACTTAAAGTGACTATAAGCGTAATTTTAAATGAGCCTCCATGTAAAGATGGCAATGCCCGATTTACAACGGTACCCTTAAAAGCTTTGTCTGATCAAGTATTAATTAGATATTCATGTTTTAGTTTCTTTAAACCATTTAGTTTTATTTGCGGGAAGTGACTTGCACTTTTTTTGCTGACTAGACGCAATGTAGAAATTATCAGAATTTTACACTTTTTAAAGTCGGTAAAACGATGGTATCCTTCACATTTTTAATCAGCCATTTTTGAATTGAGAGCCATTTGAAATCACGCTAACAGTCCCTTTAGAAATAAATTATAAACCTGTCGAATTGCTTGAAACAACCCATTCTCCTCATTAGTTGAATTTTCTGTCTTCTTGACCGTAGTTGACGGAAATATAGATTCCGACTGAAACATGTTTAATTATTTAAACGCAAGATGTCTCTGTAAACATAAGTAGAATTTTTAGTTTTACAATAATTAAACCTTGGGCAAGTTGATTGATATTTTTTTTATTTTCTTCATTTAGAATTCAAGTTTGTCAAACACGTTTCAACTTTAGCATTCCTAACATAATATTCTGAAATGTGTTAATATTATCAAAATTAATCAGAAGACAATGGAATTGCAAATATAGAATTAGGAAGTAAACAATCATATCATGCGTAGTGGATTCTTATCATGAATTCAGACAAACTTAATATAGTAATAAGGCATAATTTTCTACATTCTCAGCTGAAGAGACAAATACTGTTGTTACTTCTTTAATACCTGGTGTTTTAGGGCATTGGAAATTAAAAAATAAAAATTTGATTAAAACCAGTTAATTTAGTTTGATTTTGATGATTTCCAAAGAAATTTTCATATTTTTTTTAGTTGGTAAAGGAATTGAGTCTTCGAGACAAACTTTCAAATCCCTATTGCTTTGGAACCTGATGGTGTAAACCTTTGATATTTTAAACAGATTTCATAGTTTGAAATATTTAAAAAATTAGAAAATCAGAGTTTGTGGCAAAACTCAATTCCTTTAGCTTAAATTGCATCACACACATTTACATAGTCATTTTGGTCTTTTATTTGATTTAATGGTATCTAAAAGTACAAATAATACAAAAAAGATATTTTCAAAACTAGCCGACCACATTAGTAAACTTTAAAATCAATTCTGAAATCAACTTTTCTGACAAGTCCACACAGCTGTTGAAGTTGATCATCAATTTTTAGGACCTTTAAAGTATCCTAGCGCTACTTACTGATTTTTTTGTAGCCCAGGGCATATAAATTGTAGACGCGCACTTGTTTCTAGCTTCAGAGTAAAATAAGTAAATGTTCAAATTAACTTTTGTGTGAGAGCGTGCACTTCTTGCACACAACGGTTCATGGTGTTTTTATCCTCAATCAAGTTGTTGCTGGGTGCATTTGATAAGGAGAACAAAAACATTTGGAATATTGCAAACCCGTCAATATTCTAAAAAAATACTTGTTATAAATGGCCTTGCCTAATTTTGTGATTTTTTGCTTAATTAAAGGGACAGACCGGCTATGTAAGGTAGTTAAACTGAGTATGCAGTGTTGTGGACAAATTCTTTAGGATTCATTTGAGACATATAAAACGTTTCCACGATGTATAATTACTGAGTTTATGTGCAAAATCATGAATTTGGGTGGGTACGTTTTCAGAATCGGTTTTTTTTAATTGTTAAATAACGACGACGAAAAATAAAGTAAAAATTATTCAGCAATCTAATTAGATGGTTAGGAATATATTTCTTAAAAGAAATTTGTCAATAAATCAATGTTAAAATCAATTATTTCGTTTTCATCGTTATATTGAATTTCTTATTTTCTATGAATTTATTAGCAGATTTCTACAAATTCTTCAAATGTTGTCTTTTCAATAAAAATTCCAGAAAATCTGCAGAAAATCTTTGTGAATAATCAGAGATTATAGATACTAATAATTGAATAAGATTACTTATTTTCTAAAATAAGATTAATTTTTATTTGATCAACCTGTTCCTAAACAATTAATTACTTTACTGTAGAATTTTGTTTACATTTTTTGTCGTTGTTATTTAATAATTTAAGAAAACAATTCTGAAAACGTACGATTTTAAACGTCGTCTTTGCGCTCAAACTCAGGATTTACAAATCTTTAAAAAGTTTTATATGTCTCAAATGAATCCTACAGAATTTGTCCACAACACTGCATACTCAGTTCAACTACTTTACATAGTCGGTCTGTCCCTTTAAAGAATATTTGAAAGTTAAAACCCTATGAAAAATTTATCAACTATAACTCTCATTTAGATAAATTAATCTCTACGCCATTATAGCGAAATCATATGCTTACCCTTTTCTGGGCGTACAACGATATCATTGTGCACAGAGTCCTGATTTCAATCATGATTATCAAGATAAGCTACTTTGACGTAAACTGAACGTATTCAAATCATTTGTGCCAAGCATGGCAGATTCACTTGGATAAGTTGTTTTGCGATGAAACCACTGTGTATCACCTTTTATTAGATTTCAAAGTTAAAGTTTTGTTCACTTTACACTTTACACTTTACACACTTTAAATTTGACGAAGTAAACGTTCATTCACTTAGAACTATGTGAAGATTTTAAACCTCTATTTTTATTTTTGGATTTTAAAGCTGTAAGTATATTATAAAGCTAACAGATTATTTCTTTGAACTTAGAATTTTTGCACTTTAAACACTGTAAACGTAACAAAATTAGAGTTTACAATTAAAGTTTGTCTACTGTAACATTCGAAATTTGTAACGTTTTTTGCACTATGAAATCAAAAAACACTGAGGAATTTTAACGTTTTGTACACTTTATAAAGTGTTAAAGTAAACAACATGAAAGGTTTCTGAAAAATGAAAAATCTAACGTTAAACACTGTTTCGTTCACTTTGATCACTTTAAGGTCGCTACTAAATGTAGCTTTGATAACTTTGATGTCGCTACTAAACGCAGCTTTGATCACTTAACTATAGCTACTTAACGTAGCGTTGATCACTTAAATGTCACTAATAAACGTTGTTCTGATCACTTTCATGTCGCTACTGAACGTAGCTTTGATCACTTTAATGTAGCTACTAAACGTAGCGTTGACCACTTGGATGTGGCTACTAAACGTAGCTTTGATCACTTTAATGTAGCTACTAAACGTAGCGTTGACCACTTTGATGTAGCTACTAAACGTAGCGTTGATCACTTTGATGTGGCTACTAAACGTAGCGTTGATCACTTTAATGTCGCTACTAAACGTAGCGTTGACCACTTTGATGTGGCTACTAAACGTATCGTTGATCACTTTGATGTTGCCACTAAACGTAGCGTTGATCACTTTGATGTAGCTATTAAACGTAGCGTTGATCACTTTGATGTAGCTACTAACGTTAGCTTTGATCACTTTAATGTCGCTACTAGACGTTGCCAAAGTGGTTAAAGTTTTATTTTGTTTACGTTGAACAAAATATAGTTGAAGGAGTGAACAGTGAACACTGTGGCGTCCAATTATGGACTGCCCGTGAATTTGTATGCAGAAAGAAACCAAACATCTTCTCAACCCAGCTATACACAAAGGTGCATAAAAATCTGTGAATGGTCCGAGAGAAAGGAATATACGGGAATCCCCTAATATATTCCACTTATTAATGTCACAGCATAAGTTTCATTTTCAGGGCTTCCTATAAATAAGATCGGAGAATGTTTCCCTTCAAATTGTCCTGCCTGTGCAGTGTGCATCTTCTAATAGAATCTGCACCTAAACTGAAAATTTCACTGTCTTCTGTTGTTAATGTCGCACAATAAACTTACGGTTCCGATTATATTTAATTCTATCTTCTTTAAGGTTCAACTCATAAGTGCATGGGAAGGAGTAAGTTGTTAGGGGGGGGGGGGGAGGTCAGATGGACAAATTGTTAAAGGCTTGTACAACAATAAATGCATAATATATGCAATGGAATCGTGACCGGACATACAATCAGTGAATACCCAGAGAGACGGTAAATACCAGCAAATTGAAGAATATAGATTGTAGACTACAGAGTTTAAACCGTAGATTGTAGATGTTGAATGTATACCATAGAATATGGACTGTAGACTGTAGAGTGTAGACTGTAGACTGCAGACAGCAGACTGTAGACTGTAGACTGTAGACTGTTGACTGTAGACTGTAGACTGTAGACTGCAGACTGCAGACTGTAGACTGTAGACTTAGACTGTAGACTAGACTGCAGACTGTAGACTGCAGACTGTAGACTGTAGACTTTAGACTTTAGACTGTAGACTGTTGGAAGTATTCTGTAGACTGTAGACTGGCAGTACCAGTACTGAACTAAGAGCACAACCCTGCTAACACGACTCGGTCCGAAAACTCTTTTACTAGAAGCTAAATTAGTGTGCCCTGTACAAAAAAACATGGACGGTCTGGAGGATCCTTAACAGTTTTAAACCAAACCCTGATTTTGTGTCTTTAAAATACGGTGATTATTTATCCAGCTTTACTCATCAATTACTGTTATAGCTTTTTAATCATAGAGAATAGAATATATATTAGAGGGGAATTTACTAGAAAAAAGTGTAAAACGGCCATTTTGTTGTACTGTTTCCATACTGCAGGTGTACTTCACATATTTATGCTATGTAACCTTTTGGGCCCTGGAATATCGTTTTATAGAAAATCTAAAATTATTGTTAAAAGAAACCAAATTATGAAATAGGCTGGTTTCATAATTGACCAATGATCATTTCACATAGACTCTATGCCTTCCACTTTACAAACGATGATTTTCCGTTATAACTATAAATCAAATGATGTTTTTTATTCACCTAATTCATTATACAGTTTATTTAACAGTTTAAAAAATTCGAAATTGAAATAAATAGTCTAGGGAACATACTGTAATAATGTACTCTACTGCATATAATTTGTGAACATTTACATGATTTGTACACTTTGAACTCCCTTTCAGGCTGAAAGTGACTGAAAAAATTCATACCGAGAGATTCTTTAAATTCCCCTCTAATATATATTCTATTCTCTATGTTTATAATATGAAATTATGAAGCGTGCCAAAAGGTATATTGCTACGCAATTAGGATGAGTCTTCTATAGCGACATAAAAATATAACGAACTTCAATATGGTCATGTAATCTATAAGTATACTTTGCTTGTCTGTCTGCCTGTTTGTTTGTGTTCCATAAACGTTAGAACGGACGAACCGATCGGGTCCATTTTTGGTGGGAATTCACCCCAGGGACGGTTTACGGATGGCAAAAGATAAAAAAGTTTACCGAAAAAATGCTGAAATTTACATTTTTGAAAGAACAGTTTGGGCAAAAAAAAGAAACATGCTTACAGTTGCAGGCCGGGAACCATAGGTATGAGAAAAAAACTTAATTGTTCGTATACAGTCGTCTTTGAAGTCTAATCCTTATATCTTGAAGATTTGAATGTATAGTATACTGATGAATCCAATTGCATTCTCTATTATCTATATCTAAGCTCTGCGCTCATATACATATATATATATAAATATATAGAGAATATTTCTTTTTTAATAAAATGTGAAGTTTTAACACTGAAATATAAATTTATGTTGTAGCCATAGCTGACCAAACAGCTGGACCAAATTGGCTGCAATATTGTTTCTTCAAAATTCGATAATTTTTCAAAATTAAATTCAGAATTTAACATTTTTTCTTTTTAGTACCTCTAAAGAAAGTTGAGCTATGATTAGAAACATGACAGATTTTATCAAACTTTACTTTGGAATGTTTAAATATACGAAGAAATCAAATTTTTAGATTCAAGACAAAAAAGGCCCATGTCACGAACACAAAAACAAAACAGACAAAAGAAGATTATCGCTCTTTAATTTTACAATATTCCATTTCAAATCATTGTATCTACCATCTACACAATCTACATAATACATTTATATATATACATAAAATTATCCTGGTAAGCAGGATATCTTCAAAAAATCAACTGGGACACCATTCATTCTTGAGCCCGGCCCCCTAGACAGACATTCATCATGATGGCTTATTTAGCCCATTTTATAATTCAACAGAGATCAGAACTTTTGTATTGCCAACCAAATTATGATATAGCTTTAAAAAATTCGAAATTGAAATGGATAGTCAAGGGAACATACTTTATTAATGTACTCTACTGCATATAATTTGTGAACATTTACATGATTTGTACACTTTGAACTAACTCCCTTTCAGACTGAAAAGGGCCTGAAAAAATTCATACCGAGGGATTGTCTAAATTCCACTCTAATGTATATTCTATTCTCTTTGATTCCAATATTAAACATAAAGATAAAAACTCAACAACAAATTTTTGTAAAGAAAGCTACGACATTCTTGCATCGAATTACTACTTAATGTTTCATGGATTTCTCAAAATTCAGTCTAGTTAGTTTATTTGAAAATTTAAATATTATATTTAGTTTAAAAATTTATTGAAAAAATGTATTTAAGCATAATGTAACAATCAAAGACTAAAACAAACACCGAGGTGTCGGTTACGAGGAGTTGATTTTACAATCTGCATAGGATGAATGTAAACACTGCAAAAAAAACTAAATCGTTAAAGCTTCTTGTGCAAATATTTCAAGATATGAATCACCCTAGACTAACAAGGGCTGGTTGGTTTCTTCCATTTGAATTTAATCGGGCTTTGGTTTATAATTCAACAATCTTGAAACTTTCATACGGTGGTAGGCGATTATATCAATATAATGATGACAACTTTCGATTTCAATTATAATTTATATCACATTTTAAACACACAAACACGGAAGAAAAAAGAAGCTGTCAATTTAAAATGCTTCTTAATTACATTTAAATTTATAGTTCGAAAAAAGCTTGTTGACAAAAAAAGTCTTCATTACATTGAAATAATCATCTTCCACCGTAGGATTCCTTTTCTTTTTTTCAAAACGCAACCGCAAAGAAGTGTCCGAGAGAAGTAACGACAAAGGAACTGAGTTTTTTCCACAAACTTAAATGTTCTAACTCCTATATCTCTGTATCCGGATGGTTTAAACCTTGGAGATTTCAAACTTATATTATTTGATCTAACAGAATTCATAGTTTGAAATATCAAAGGTCACTGACATTGGATTGAAAAGATACAGGGATTGGAAAATCTGAGTTTGTGGCAAAAACTCAATTCCTTTATGTTTGATTGGTCAAATTGTGATTGAAAGTGACAGCTAGGCAGGACCCAGACCTAACCCACAGACTACACAGACTGTTCATACACTCTTGTTAACCATTAACTTAAGACCTCCGTGTAATGTCGTCTTCAACTTAAAATCCCCTCTCGGAGACACCAAACCAAATAATTTAAGCCCCCATTTTCTTTGTACTCCGGGGATGGAGCCTAAAACACTTTCGATTATTGTGAACCCATAAAAGTTAAATAAGAATATTTTCATATGAAGAATTAGTGAATTTCGTTAAATATTCAACTGTCATTTATTTCAGAAGTTTTAATAAAAAAAACGTCCTTCAACACTGATCAACAAAAAGTTACCCTTTATCATCCCCTAGTAAATCATAAGATTTTTTCCATTATTAACATTTATTATAACATTGTACAAGTAACCATGATCTATAATTTATGTTATTTGTTTAGGAAATAAAGCTTTTGTTATCGTTTTTCTTGAAACGGGGTTACTCTGTTGTGTGTGTTTGCGGCCAACCGGGAAAGATTTGTCCGGGGAGAATAAATATCCCCGCACCAGAATTCCGACGGGCCTATTATTCAAGTTTATCTGGTGTGTTCCTGTTATCTGTCAACATTTCGATTTATAGTACCTGACGGATATAAAATTCAACCTTGAGATGAATCCAACTAATCCTCTCCATGAGGATACTCTCAACAACCTTCCTCCTGAAACCCCTCATCAGGAAGTTCAAAGATGTACAAGAAACTCTCCCTGCAGATTGTTAGGGTGCACAATCTGCCCCACGCCCACCAATCATGTCCACAACCTGGGCGAGGAACTGGGAACCGACGACACCAATCCAACCCTTCAGACCACCTCTGACATCGCCTACGACCACTCCGACCTCGCCACCTGTTATCAAACTGCAGAGGACATCATCAATGCTCACACCACTGTCACAGCCGTCCCCCCTTCCCAGCTCAACCTCCAACCTCGTGCTAGTTTCAAACTTCCTAAGCTTGATACACCGACCTGGAGTGGCAAATCTGGGGACTTCTACCCCTGGTTGTCTTCCATCCTGAACGGGTTCAACTAGACCCAAGCTGAAGATGTTGTTAAAGTGGCTCTCACTCTCCAAGCCATCCCTCTTGCCAAACGAGGACCCTTCAACAACATCATTGACTGGCCTACGTTCAAGACCAAGTTAATTGAAGAATTCGGAAGCATTGATATCTTCGGGAGAGAAATCAACCAAATATTCAACCTCCTCCCTCGCTATTAGTCAGTCCAGGAGATTGCTGAAGACCTCTCCCCTAAGATCAAGACCCTGCAGGCCAACCTGAACATCATGGAGAACTTCCACAACAAGGAGAATCTTCACAGCGTTGCCCTCACCCAGTCTCTGGTACAGAATTTTATGAAGTGCCTGCCCATGGAAGTGAGACCATCTTTCAACGATCAGTTCTCCAAATTCCGCAAACAGTGTCCGGACAATGTACGACCTCCAGCCACGTTCTTATTCCGAGCCCAGTTTGTGGACGAATTGGAGAAGAATTATCGATCCACTCCTTATCTCTATGACCTCAACCTTGCTCTCTCAAACATAGGGGTCAAAGTGGTCAGACAGGGAACCTCTAAACCTAAACCTTGGCCTCCTAATTCTTCTGACCCACAGAGATTCCGTCCTCCTAAACCCTGCGCCATGTGTACAATAATGGGGTTTGAAGCCAATCACTTTTCCCTCAGCAAATATTGTGGATCTGGTAGACTGAGCTCACCTGAGATCCTCAAGTTGATCTCGAACAATAACCTCTGTTTCACCTGCACTCAGGCTCACGGTAAGAGTTATAAGTGCAAGCTCTAGAGCCTCTAGAGTGTGTACCAAGGGATGCTTGCAGCATGGAGTCCCTGTGAACAAAAGATCTTGCATACACAGCAACCAGGCCCACTTTGTCACGATCCCCAAGGTCAGCGCAAACCAGTCTGTTCCCTTGGTCAAAACCTTGAACCTGGGCGGGACGAAGATAGGAATCCAGTATGACACTGGCTGTCAACTCAGCCTCATCTCCAGGTCAGCTCTTTCAACCATACCTCAATACATGTACTCCCTGGGACCCTCGTACAAGATGAAGGTGCTGACCTATTCGGGGAAAGCAAGAGTTATCCTCACCACTGAGGTCAAGCTGAAGCTACTCGGGAAAACCCTGAGGCTAGTGACAATAGAGGACGACCTCAACAACGGTTCTGGATTTTCACTTTCAGTTTCTCACAAGTGGAGGTCGTTCACGGGGACCTCAACCTCACAGCATACAGGCCAAGTAGAAATTCTACTTGTCAGCGATAACAATTTATTCTTCCCTTCAGAGATTGAGCGTGACTCACAGGGAATGGCCCTGTACCAGAGCAACCTGACCCAGGGATACATGGTGTACGGATCTGTCCCCTCCAACATAGTCACCTGGGGGGAACCTCTTGACCCTTCCTCCAATCGTACCAGGAAATTCAAGAGGTCAACCTGGAAATCTGGAAAAGGAACAAGTGGGAAACCAAATCTTCCTGTTAAAAACTCGGAGAAGAACCAAGGAAACAGGAATAGAACGAGGAGGGAAACAAAAAAATCCGGAAGGAAATCGGGAGGAAAAACCGGGAAATTAGGAGATGAAGCAGGAGAAACATCAATTTCTTCTAGAAATAATCAGGAGGAGAACCAGGAAGATCGGGATAAGAACCGGAGCAACAGGAAAGGAAACAGGAGGGAACCCAGGAGCTTCAGAGAGAAATCGGGAGGTCAGGAAGAGAAACAGAAGAAGAACCAAACCCTTAAACATATCCTGAACCTCACACCAACCCCAGCCTCTGTCAGATCTGAACCTACCACCACTCCAGTTATTCCCACCAGTCCAGAATCCCAGAAACACCCCAACACCCCCGTCGAATCAGAAATTCCAGGAAGAGATTCAGGGGAGAAAGCAGGAGCAGGATATCTAGCTCCAGCTCCGAGATCCAGACCAGAGCCTGCACAGGATGAATTCCTCCCAGAGCTCAACTTAATCAATCAATAGAACCACTCCAAGCATCAACGCAGGAATCAACTATTTAAACATTTTAATTTCATTTCTTTTTTTTCAGAAAACAAACTGGAAAACATTTCAATCCAAATTACTTAAAATTTTCCCTAAAAAAAAATAATAAAAGAAATATACTGAATAAAGAACATTAAATTAAAGATTATTGACATTGACATAATCAATTTCGTTTATTTTTTTGAATCATTAATAACCTTTTCTGTTTTATTTAATCCTTGCAGTCTAACTCTTTATTTTAATTTATGATCGAGATCTCAGTTCATTCTCAATTTGCTGTTATTTCTTACTTTTTTTTTACAAAACAAAGTTATCCTGGCAATCAAACTACAGAAATATGTACAACATGAATTCATTTTACTCCATTGTTCTAATCTCAAAATTATCCGTCTGTTAAACACAGTATTAATCAATGTATCTCGTAATATTACATCTGTTTATTTCAATCAATCAATCTAGTAACTATCAATCATTCAAACTACATGTTTATTTTATTGTTAATGGTTATACTTTGATTCTCGTAAGATAACCCAACATCCTCTAACCCTACCTGGGGCCAGTGTTAACCATTAACTTAAGACCTCCGTGTAATGTCCTCTTCAACTTAAAATCCCCTCTCGGAGACACCAAACCAAATAATTTCAGCCCCCATTTTCTTTGTACTCCGGGGGCGGAGCCTAAAACACTTTCGATTATTGTGAACCCATAAAAGATAAACAAGAATATTTTCATATGAAGAATTAGTGAATTTCGTTAAATATTCAACTGTCATTTATTTCAGAAGTTTTAATATAAAAAACGTCCTTCAACACTGATCAACAAAAAGTTACCCTTTATCATCCCCCTAATAAATCGTAAGATTTTTTCTGTTATTAACATTTATTATAACATTGTACAAGTAACCATGATCTATAATTTATGTTATTTTTTTAGGAAAATAAAGCTTTTGTTCTTGATTTTCTTGTTCTGTATGTTTGCAGCCAACCGGGAAAGATTTGTCCGGGGAGAATAAATATCCCCGCACCAGAATTCCGACAGGCCTATTATTCAAGTTTATCTGGTGTGTTGCTGTTATCTGTCAACAACTCTACCTGATAGGCTGAGCAGGCCTTTAGTGTCCCAGCAAGCAATGCTACGGTTCCATGTAATGTTTTTTGACTGACAACTCACGGCAACTTGTTGCATTCATGGCTTAAGTTTAACAACTTTTAAAGAAATACTCCAATTTTAAACATAAAACATAACGTTTATGAATATTGTCTATTTTTAAAGATTTTGCATTTCCTATTCAAAGGATCCTTAAATATCCCTGAATACAGATGTCTCCTGATTGGTCATATACAGTACTTGTACACTATAGAACATTCTGTGGAAAATATCGCATATTATAGGTGTTAAACGATCTCTGTAACTCTCTTATCTCTGACCAAACCCTTGAAATAGTGTGGAACACAATGAAACATGATAATCATAAATTTTTGCCGTCAATACGCACTTAGAAGTATGGTTAGCAACAAGAGAGACATATAGTATAGTCTAAAACAAGGAGAATTGAATAGAAGGAGATGGCGATAGGGTTTCCGTACACTTTGCTGTGACGTTATTGGACTGCTGAAGAACTAGTTTTTGCGTAACAACAATAACAAAGGCAGCCGATCTAATTTAATCTTCATCTAATGCCAAAGATGCGCCAGATGTCTGTTTCTCATTTGTGTTATTGTTTACCAAGAATGTAAGGCAAGGAAAGTCAATTGCGGTCGTGTATACTCTGTGTACATATTGAAACCAGTTCTCTTTGGGCGGAATTTGTAAACAATAATAGATGCATCAGTGTTCGTTTAGTATCCGAGGAGGTTAAAAGCATTAAATTTTAATAATTTTGATAATTCACATAATAATTTCCTATGACCAGAATATTTCATTGATTTTTTATGTGAATGATGGATCCCATGTCAGACTTCGACATCCGTCTTGTGTTTACATTAGCGCCCAGAGACAGTACACTGCAGTACTAAAGATGCGTACACTTCTGAAATGACTTTCCTTGCCTTACATTCTTGTTGTTTACAATCTTTATCTTTGTTGTTACGCAAAAAATAGTTCTTCAGCAGTCCAAAAACGTCACAGCAAAGTGTATACGGAAACCCTATCGCCCCCTCCTTCTATTCAATTCTCCTTGGTCTAAAATATTATTAGATTGGGGTCCATAATGTATACTGTGCAAAACAAACAGTGGGCTCCAATGATCCAACGGTTGCAAACGTTTTCGCAAAAATCGATAAGAATTTCGCCATTTACTTCTAAAAACTAATGTTTAAAGGGAGTCTTCGCGGAAAATTAAAGGGGGTATAGGCTTAATGTGATAAAAAAGCGCTTTTGATCGATCTTACTTCTATCTGTTGCGTCTATAAGGAGAAAATTCTTCAAGACGTCTCATACCGAATAACTTAGCCCCCAGTTTATATTATATAATATTTTTAAATTAATTTGTTTTGAATTTGATTATTTTTCTTGTCGCTTGCGCAACTATCTAAGAATGCCGCGCACCACTCACATTTTTCGAAATCTGCAGTTAAAACGTTTTCTAAAAAATAAAATATTATAAGATATAAACTATATACAAATGTGGCGAAAGATAATCGATGACTATGGGGTGTAATATCTGAATGATTTGTTTGAAATTAAATTGATTTGTTTACGGTCTAAGTCGTATGTTGCAATTTTCTGAATTTGTGTGGGCGCTAAGTTATTCGGTATGAGACGTCTTTAACAAGTTTCTCCTTATAGACGCAACAAATAGAAGTAAGATTAGTAGCGATCAAAAGCGCTTTTTATAGCATTAAGCCTATACCCCCTTTCATTTTTCGCGAACACTCCCTTTAAGCAAATTCTTCATACTTCTAAAATACATGTTTAAGGCTACAAAAAAAAGCATAAGTGAGTTGTTATGGTAAAATCAAAACCCAAGGTGTTGCATAAATTTACCTTATAGTAGACCTTGTCTTAATTAAATTGATGCAACTTTTGAAAGCAGTTTGTATTCAATGGGGCCGGTATAGGACCAATTCAATCTAATATGCACTTTTAAAATCTATTTTAAACCGTCTTTTATCGCAAAATCCCAAATAACATACAGGTTGTCCCAATTAACATGGGAATTCAGTGACGAATTCGATATCGTCTACCTGCTAGGAGAAAGCGTAATCTGTAAGATTTTCGTCTGCTATGTTTACAATTTGTTTGTTTATGTTTTGACTGCATATGGTTGTACTTATGTAAGACAAAAAATTTACAGTATACAAACAGAGTAAGCTTGTCCATCTTCACTGTTCATCTTGCGGAGACATTATAAACACATCTTCACAGCCATTAACCGTATTCATTAAATAAACTCTAGCAGACATAATAATATTGTGGTTTTATAAATTAGGTATTACAATGCTAATTCATAACAAAGACGATATCGAATTCGTCACTGAATTCCCATGTTTATTGGGACACCCTGTAGTGTAAGACCATGATGGTACGATTCATGAATCCAGCCTTTCTAACCTAACTGCAACAGTCTATAATTATCAGACTGATATTAAAAAATTCAATGTCGATGATTAATAAAGATTAAAGTTACTTTGTATAAAAAATAAGCAGATTTAAAGTCCAGATAATGTTAAATCATGGTGTAAATCCAATAAAAATGTCGTCAAAGTATATTCACATATTCAATTCTGGAATCTTTATATTTTGTTTGTGGGTAAGACTATTGTTAGATGTAAACCGTGACAGCCTTTGTATGTCGAGAAATTATGTTTTTATGTGATTATTATAAACAAGTGTTTGCAACTCATTAAAGATATATCAACTGGGATTTTGATGAGACGCAAGAAAATTCTTTTTTGAAATGTGATGCGATCAATTCTTTTTGGAGATTTTTGTAGTTATGTATTTTTAAACAAGAACAAACTTAAGGTTCAGCAGAGATATGTTCTACGCTTTTTGCGTAAAAGCTAAGAAAAATTCCAATTTTACATGATTCACTTTGTACACTAGTAAGCTAAAGAAATGTCATGTAACATTAGGCTAAGTTATTTTCTTCACTATATAAATAAAAGTTCAGTTTGGGTTCTAATATTTGAGATATATTAGAGCAGCCCAAGAACCCCTTAGACCTCAGATTTCTCCGCCCTGACATGTTATCTGCCCCCCCCCCCCCCTAGATCCGAGTCAACCTAATGGAGTAAAACTGTGATATTTTAAACTTAGATTATTTGATCTAGAAGAATTTATAGTTTGAAATATCAAATGACTACTGAACATTAAATTGCAAAGATATTAGGATAAGGAAAATCAGAGTTTGTGGCAAAACTCAGTTCCTTTAAAGATTTTTGAATTATAAACCAAAACGCGATTGAATATTCAAATTGAAGAAACAGAACACATCTCGTCCTGGTTAGTCCAGGATGAGAAGATTAATGCTAAACCTTTGCAAGAATTTTTTTTTGCAAATGCACTTTGCATAATGGAAAACTTGATAAACTTGAATAGTTAGCTATAAAAATTTTTTTTGCTTATAAAATTCATAAAGAAATGTAAAGTGCCCGCCCCTTTAACCTTTATTCTGAGCAACAATTATTGACTCTGCTGCATACATAATTTTTATGGAAAAAATCACAATTGAAATGTCAGTTTTTAGTTAGAAAAACAAGGATAACTCAAATACTTTGGCTCAAAGGATTTGAAGAGGGTACCTTTGTTAATTAGCAACTATTAAAGGGACTGTAAGCGTAATTTCATATGCCCCTAGCTTAAAGATGACAATGCCTGATTTACAACGATACCCTTAAAACCTGTACCTGATCAATAATGTGAAAGATATTGTCGTTTTTAGGTCTAAAAAGTGTTAAATTTTGATAATTTCTTTATGATTTCCTGCAGTCAGAAATGCGCAAGGCACTTTTGCAGAGAAATCACAATTGTAAATTAAGGATAGGAAGAAAAATCAGAAAAGACCCCCGAAATGGAAGATGATGGACTACTTGCAAAAACGTCGGCAGTCCATTTAAACAAATCTAAAAGTTGCATGGCCTACTGGAACCTGACGTAACGCGTAATAATTCTTTCATAATGAATGTAATATTAAATTGTCCAACTAATTTCGAAGAAAAATGGGTGTGAAGGTGGGTTGGGTTTATGTGGATGGTTGAAAAGAAAACATGGATCTGTATTTGATGTACGGCTTTTTTATATATTATTTTATCGTTTGCTCTTTTAACATTTGTTTTTAACCAATTTAAAAAAAATAGGCAGGCTTTAGTACAACATTCTCTAGCATTCAAAACTGCATGAAGGTAGTAATAAGCGGTATGCAATTACAGATCTTTATATCCAGGGCTACTAAAAAATAGAAATTAAATTGAAATAAGTTCATATTTACTGTGTATGGGGAAGGCCCCCCCCCCTACAAAAACTTCCGTCAATGGTCTGAACAATATTCCAGTTAATTCTATGTCTCAAGAGACATCTCAATGTTTATTCTTCAACATATTTAGTAATCATAGAATCTGTGTGTCATGTGTGATACCAAGGGGCAGTTCTAGAAAAAAAATTTACCCTTTAGCCCTGTATCGGATTAACAAAAAGGAAGATATCGCTGTTTTTCTGTCTTGAAAAGAAAAGAATTTGTTCAATTTTCTTTGTTGTCTCCTCTGCATAAATCCGCAAGTAAAGTAATTTCTGCTCAGACAATCGTTGTAACCGTTGGTAATTGTTTTACAAAATGGGGTCCTAAAGTATGTTGTATGGATTACTGCATTTTCTCAGATTTAAAAACTTTGACTGAAGAACTGAAATGTAGATGCGCGTATTGATTAATCATCTTTTCTTTTTTATTTTTTTCCTGGCCCCACCCTCTGAACATATCCATAGGAAAATATATATACAGGGTGTCCCACGAAACATGTCAATTTAGAGACGACTAGAAGGTTGTCTTTGGTCTTTAAAACAATTGGAGGCATTCATACGTCAACCTCCTTTTTATATATATGATTCTTGACAAAATTTCGAAATCTGAACGAAATTCTCCATATCTTGCGCAATTATTTTGAAATATCTAGGAATATTACTTATCAAGATGGAAGAAGTGTTGTTATTGTTAATAAATGCTTCAAGACCTGTATTATTCTTAATTCACTGAATTATGTTAATGCAATTTACGAAGAAGTGTGTTCACTGTTTATTATTGTTGTTTAAACTGCCAGTATTGAGTATCTGCTTTGACGCACACGGAAGACTAAAAATCCGGTTTACGGAAATTCAAGATTCAGAATTCAAGATTCAGAATTCAAGATTCAGAATTCAAGATTCAGAATTCAAGATTCAGAATTCAAGATTCAGAATTCAAGATTCAGAATTCAAGGTACATAATTCAAGGTACAGAATTCAAGATTCAGAATTCAAGATTCAGAATTCAAGATTCAGAATTCAAGATTCAGAATTCAAGACTCAGAATTAAAGATTGAAGACCTCCTTGGAGACCCCCAGATTCTTGTTGGAGACCTACATATTTTCATTTCATTTGAATAACCCAAGATTCTCGATGGAGAACCCATATTTTCATTGCAGACCCCCATAATTTTGTTGAAGACCACCAGATTCTGGGGGTCTTCAATGAAAATCTGGAGGTCTCCAACGAGAATTGGGGTCTCAAACAAAAACATGGAGCCTCCAATGAAAATCTCGGAGTCTCCAATGAAAATATGAATGAATCTGATGGTCTCCAAAGAGGCATCCATGAGGGTCTCCAAAAGTACTCCAATGATGATTTCTTCCATGACTCGGTTTTAATTAAAATTAATTTATTTAATTGTTAAAATTAAAATGCAAAAAAGTAAATATGAGAATTGGGGATACGTTTGTGATGGGGATTAGATGAGGTTGATGAGGGGGGGGGGAGGGGTTGTTGTAGAGAAGGCCTGTAAAATTTTTAATATATGTATAGTCTGGCTTTAAATATTAAGGCTGAACAAATCCCGTGATGTGAATGAATTTATTTTAATTTATGAATTATGCAAACTGAAAATTATAAACATGATGCCAAGCAGGCATTCTCACAATTTTACACATATATAGTATTTTTAAACAAAATTGTAGAATATAAACACATTATTCATCTACTGAACTATATTTTATATAGTATTGTTACGCGAGCCATGCTGCGTTCATAAAGTCTATGTGATGCCCCTGTGAATCTCTGAGTTCTCCCTGAGGATCTGTACAGAAC
>NW_019397376.1:0-1684 GCF_000591075.1 Eurytemora carolleeae
AATAACGAGCTTCAAGGTCTTTCTTTCAGTTTCAAGGTTTCCTTTTTATCTTTTTCCTCGTCAGTTTTTACTAGAATGTTTTCCACTGTTTTTATTTATATTACTCTCACTCGTTGACATGCTTTTTGCTTAAAAATAATATTAGTTGTGCTGTTAACACATGTCACTGCAAACCAAGATGTGCAGGCTCTAGAGCAAAAGTCTGCAGTATTTTGCCAATTACTCTTCTTTTAAACTTAAACTAGAAACAATTGAATTTAACAAATGTATAAACCTAGGGCTGAAAATAGGTTAAGTAAGTTTGTGAGGGAAACCAAAGGACAAGGCGTTGCGACACTTTAATGTCGAGGCTGTCTAAATATTTGATGACTAACTCACTCTTGTATGCCGAGTCCATTAGCGACTGATCCAATCAGGGTTCAGTCATGTGTTTGATGTCTATTCTGAACCAATAGAAATAGTAAGGCGGTAACATCTATCTTTCTATCTATCTATCTCATTATCCAATCAGAGTTATGAATCCTTGAATCGGCGCTATCAGTAAATGGAAATATTTACTTCTACTGAAACTATAGTGAAGATAGAAGCAGAAGGTCAAATTTTTTATGCTTAAGTATCATAGAATAGAATAACAACTTTATCCTTTTTTAATCTGAATATTTTTGCAACCTTTTGTTGTAAAACCTTGAAAATTTTTAAAAAAGGTCAAAAATCAAATGTCGAAATTCAAAAATACTTAGGAAAAAAATTCAAATTAAAAAAAGCAACGAATTTTTGCAAAAAAAAATGGTTTTTTTCAGACATGGGTTCCCTTATAAAGTTTCAGCCATTTTGGTTCAGCCGTTTGGCCTGCTATTGCGTACATATACATGAGCGAAGAGCTAATATAATACAGATAGAAATTTAAGAATTTCCTAAATGGTCTAAAAGCAAGATGATTTAGGGGAAGTTAATATGAAAACTGATTAAAAAAAAATATTAAAAAATACAAGATTAACTTTATTAATTTTGATAGGTATACTCGGCAGAGATATTAATAAATTTGATGTCTTAGCTTCTTAATTGTTAATTAAATATCCTTATTAAATAGAATATTTTACAGTTTATACACATATTAACGATTGAAGATGGGACATACATAATATGTTAATGTTAGATAAACTTTAAAATCATCGTTTTAGACAGCCTTGGCCTTTTTTAGTTTAAAAGAACTAGGCTTTTAAACACCAATTTTAAAATTTTAATCTTTCATAAACCTTCCCTGGGGTGACGCGAGATCCCACAAAAAATTTGGGCCCGATCGGTTCAGCCGTTTTGACGTTTATTGGATGTATATAAAGATTTGTTAGCAAAATACTACTTGATTTTTCCGTGAGAGTGTGCACATTTTTGTTTGCAGTGAAGTGCCAAACAATTTACATAAAGCTTAAACCAATAAAAATTGGTTTTAGATCATTAATTGCTCTTTCTTTAAACTACAAGGGAGAGAGAAAAATGAGAATCTACAGACAGGTGGAAAAGGGAGAGACAAAAATGAGAACCTACAGACAGGTGGAAAAGGGAGAGAGAAAAATGAGAACCTACAGACAGGTGGAAAAGGGAGAGAGAAAAATGAGAACCTACAGACAGGTGGAAAAGGGAGAGAGAAAAATGAGAACCTACAGACAGGTGGAAAAGGGAGAGA
>NW_019397376.1:2322-74922 GCF_000591075.1 Eurytemora carolleeae
AGAGAGAAAAATGAGAACCTACAGACAGGTGGAAAAGGGAGAGAGAAAAATGAGAACCTACAGACAGGTGGAAAAGGGAGAGATAAATGAGAACCTACAGACAGGTGGAAAAGGAAGAGAGAAAAATGAGAATCTGCAGACAGGTGGAAAAGGGAGAGAGAAAAATGTACCTGCAGGAGGAACCGATTGTTAATTCTGATATGTTTTCTAAAAAAAAAGTCTTAATTTAATAGAATTTAGAATATTTTGCACTAGTATTCTTTATAAAAAGAGTAGACCTTTAATATTCCAAACCATTATAAGTTCTGCAATAGCAAAAAGTCAAAGTTTGAAATATCAAAGTATTGCACCATTAGTTATATAGGGATTAAGAATTTAGAGTTTGTGGCAATGACTCAATTTACATGATTTTGAGATTTTGTCACCAACCCTTATATTCTAGATAGACCTTTAAGCCATAATCCGTAATTTTGTTCAAGTTATTATTTGAATAATCGAAAGCATTTAATCTTATTAACATTTTTTATAATAATTTGAGAACAGAATGTTAGATTTATCTAAGTATGTTATTTGGAATAACTTTGTGAGTTTTTGCCACAAACTCTGATTTTCTAATTCTTAAACTTTGAAACCCAATTGGCACAGACTCAATTCAAGTTTATTATGGTTTCAATTGTGAGTGCATACATACCAACAATGTCAATAAAATGAAAGCCTGCAAAAAAAATAAAAAATAAAAATTACCGTTTTGAGTGTCCTGAAGTAAGGAACCAGCACTGTTTAAAACTAAAGATACTATCACTGTATGTTTGAGCATTTTTTCTAAAAACATTTGAATAAATTATGTTTTTAAAAGTCAGCTGTCCGCCTGCAAAGCATATTAATATGTTATTCTGCTGCTTCAGCAGTGCAGTAGGACGAATTATATTTTTCTTTAGAAGGTTTTCATGCAAAGACTTTATTTGACATTTTTATTTTCAAATTAATTTTTATTTTCATAATAATTTTAATTTTCAAATTGATATGAGAATGCGAATGCAAATAAAATGCAATTTCACTTTTCATTTCCCAATCTAAAAAAACCGGAATACTTACCTCCATGATCATATTTTCTAATATCTATATTTTTGCAACCTGATGGTGCAAAAATTTTATATGTTTTTTATTTGAAACTTTGTCTGTTTGATGTAGCAGAATTCATATTTGGAACTATCAAAGGTCTACAATAACATGTTGCAAAGATATAAGAATTTGCAAATTAGATTTTGTGAATATGAAAAATAATACTTCAAGGAGGTTATGTGTACTTGTCTTATTTCAGTGGCTATTTCTAGATCAAATAAGCAAATTTGAAACAAAGCAGAAGATAAAATATAAAATTGATTTCAATTTCATTTTCATTTCAATTAAAAAAATTTATTGGGAATAGCCTAAATGTTTTTGAAGAAAATCCGGGAACCTGCAATCAAAATTTTATAGCACACCACTCCTGTATGCCGAGTCCATTAGCGCCTGATCCAATCAGGGTTTCAGTGTTTGGTGTCTATTCTGAACCAATATAAATTGTATGGCGGTAGCATCTATATTTCTATCTATTTCATTATCCAATTAGAGATATGAATCCTTAAATCGGCGCTATCAGTAAATGTAAATATTTACTTCTAATGAAACTGTGGTGACGAACTATAATGTACAGTTAACTTAACTTTATAGCACAATGATTACTGTATAGCACGTTCATTATGAAATTCACGATGAAGTGAGGAAGAATGATAAAGTAACTACCTCATGCACCTAAATTATATATCTGTTATAATTGTAAAATTTTACTAAACAATGTATTTTAAATTAAATCTACTTCATTATTGAAGAAAAGTTGGAATGTTCTTTAAACTTAAAATTTTAAAGAATACAGAATGTGTATTGAATTTTAAATAATAAATATCTTCTTTCTAAAGAATTGAGTCTTTGCCACAAACTCAAACAGTAGAATCCTTATATTTTTGCAACGTGATGCCTTTGATATTTTAAACTTTCACAGAATTTATAGTTTGAAATATCTAAGGTCTATGAAAATGGGTTGCAGAGATATAAAGATTAGAAAATAAGATTTTGTCCCTGTTGACATTGATAGCTGGTCCTCGTTCAAACATATGTGCTGAGATCGTGCGGCCATTCGTTTGGCATTGATAGTTACGAGCTTCAGATTAATATCAATAGCGTAAGAAATCGTTCCCATTGGATTGGCATTGATAGATCTAGAGCTTGTTTCCCTATTAACATTGATAGCTGGTCCTTGTTGGTCCGATTGATATAGATAGCTTACGAGATCGTGCCTTTTGGTTTGACATTGATCGATTATGAACTTGTGTCCGTTTGACATTGATAGCCGAGCTTGTGTCAGTGTTGACATTGATAGCCTAGCTTGTGTCAGTGTTGACATTGATAGCCTAGCTTGTGTCCGTGTTGACATTGATAGCTGACGAATTGTACGTGCATTTACTACAACGGTTTCCAGATGTTCTTTTTTTATTTTTTTATTGTAATTACTTCAACCCTTGTTTAAACCCCCTGGAGAGAGATATCTGCACCAATTCATATCTAACAATTGAGATGAGATAATTAATTATTCATATTCCCTAGTCATGGTGCCAGCTAGCAGAATAGAATTGGAGAGGGGGGGGGGGGTGGCTATGCAGTCTGCAGATAAAACTCGCAAAACCCGAAAAACTTTTTAGAAAAAGAGTTGGCGCGGTTTCTGTATTTTGCGGTAAACTTCATGAATAAAATTTAATGATAATTTTTTTTCTTTTTGTGCAAATCAAAACTGATAAGTCTGTGTTTGAAAGTTTCCACCTGATTAAACTGATGAAGTTGAATGTACCTTTTCACCCTTTTCACAAAAACATGTAATCATTGGAGGTAAAAAGAAGCTTTAAAAATGTGTATAAATATGATGAACGTTCTGAGGATAAACTGTAGAAAATATCTACTTGAAATATATTAAGTTGGAACTGTATTTACAGAATAAAATACTGTAGAAAATATCTACTTGAAATATATTAAATTGGAACTGTATTTACAGAATAAAAGACTGTAGAAAATATCTACTTGAAATATATTAAGTTGGAACTGTATTTACAGAATTAAATACTGTAGAAAATATCTACTTCAAGATATTCAGTTGGAACTGTATTTACAGAATAAAATACTGTAGAAAATATCTACTTGAAATATATAGAGTTGGAACTGTATTTACAGAATAAAAGACTGTGGATTTCCAATACTATCATCAACAAATATCTATGGAAAATATCTGAAAATACTTTTTTTAACAATTTTAGGAAAACATAAAAAAACTATATTCTTGTAATTTAGAGACCATAAATCTTTTAACCTTTTGGTGAAACCTGAAACTGTTGTATCATTGTATGTAATGCTTTGTTTCTGGACTTAAAGGGACAGACCGGCTATGTAAGGTAGTTAAACTGAGTATGCAGTGTTGTGTACAAATTATTTAGGATTTATTTGGGACATATAAAACGTTTCCACGATGTATATTTACTGCAAACCAATATTAAGGATAAGTTCAATTTTTTACAGGATTAATGGTACGACTTTGTCACTTCGTAGCGCCTCTATATCTATTTTATTTATGCACAAGTGTGAGATAATCAATTGTAAGATTTCAGTCTTACTTGCAATTTACTTTGGTTTGACGTGCTAACCTTTTTGTAGCCTTGGCTGTAAAGATTTTAAAGGTGGAAAGCTTGCAGGTTTAGCTTTATGTTAATTTTCACTCCAAAATGTGCAAAATAACGCATGTTTAGTTTTGTTTGTTTCATAGGGGAAAGGAGTAGGACATTTAGTTGACAATGAGAAAAGGGAGGGGAGGGGGGGTCAAATACAGCTGATTAAAGCAAGACTTGGCATTCATTCTTCAGAGAATGGAAGAATAGACAGTTATGTTGTGTGGAGATAGATAGATAGATGGACGAAGGGATAGATTGATGATTTGACAGATTAATACATAGATATCTAGATATATATGTATATATGCTTTCCTTGTCTGCTAAACTAGTTCTTCAGCAGTCCAAAAACGTCACAGCAAAGTGTACGGAAACCCTATCGCCCCCTCCTTCTATTCAATTCTCCTTGGGTTACGTCAACTTTCACGGTAAAATCTTAAAGGCTAGAATGTTGCGACACTTTAAAGTTGACGCAGTCTGGATAGATTGTGTCATAGGTTTTTACAACTATAATCGTACTAACGTTTTCTTGGCCGAGACACATCGAAATTCTCGTCCTTCCAATATGATTTTTTAAGTGTCCAATCCTTCCAGAAAACTATTTTTTAAGAATCGGGCCACGTTAGGACATAAATGAAATATCGGATTTTTGTAAATCGAAAAAAAATCAATTGAATTAAAGTTGTTAAGTTTAATGTCTTTAAGAATGTTCCCCTTTTATACGCGCATTTTAGATATTCCTGGTGTAGAATGCCGCAAATAATTCCGAATTAATAGAACTTCAACCTTTTTGTTAACTATACTGAAAATCATAGAACTGAATGCCAAATATTTTGCTATTTATTTTACATCGCTAAGGTTAGCCATTACAGAGGCAGGAGAGATTTAAGTTTTACCCAAAAAAAGTTAGACATCATTCTCATGTCTCTAAAGATTCCAACATGATGTAATCATTGCAATACTTTAGTCTATTAATATTTTATGCCCTAACGTGGCCAGATTAAAAAAAAATAGTTTATCTTCGGGAATTGAAAGCTTTTAAACACATAATCGAAAGACGATGATTCCGAGGTGGCTCGGACGAGAAAATGAGGAGAATATGGCTCGGACGAAAAATTGTTGTGGCTGACCTTCCTCACCTCCTTCAACTATAGGATTTGATTGTAAAGGAGTTATGATTTAAAAAAAAAATTTAATCTTACTTGCAATTTAGTTTAGTTTAACGTGATGTACATTAATATTATTATGTAAACCTCTGTTCATGTATGGCTCTTATCCAATTCTTGGAGAACTAGGTATTTCTGGAGAATTTGGTTGGGAGGGAGAGAGAGGGGACTAGGGAGAGGGGTAAATGAATAAACTCCAGGACAACACTATACCGATCACCAAGAAGAATGTTCTGTCCGTGGCCTGTCAATTCTACGACCCCACGGGCCTTGCAGCACCACTCATGTTCTCTGTTCGAGCCCTCTTCAGCGAAGTCTGTCGAGACTCTCAATACTCCATTAATTCTGTACTGCCTGAAGAATACACCGATAGATTTAAGCGTGCCGTTGGAGAGATCTTGCTCACCAAGGAAATATATTTCCCCCGCCAGATCATCTTCAAATATTCAGCTCAACTCTTCATCTTCTTCGACGGAAGCCTGCAAGGATACGGTGCTTGCGTTTACGCTCACTCCAATAACCAATTCAACCTTCTCTACAGTTCAGCCAAGGTATTGGGGAAGACTGCATACTCCGCACCTCAATCCGAAATAGCAGGGGCAACCCTTGCTGCCAGAATGGAACAGAAAATCAGCCAGGAGCTGTTCAATGTGACCTTATATTCTCCTGTATTCATGGGAGACTCAGAGATCATCCTGAAGATGATCGCCAAGAATGATCCTGCTGGACCTCCCGTGTTCTATGGAACCAGACTCATGGAAATCCTTTCCACCTCTTCACCAGACAACTGGTTCTGGTGTCCAGGCCCTCTTAATCCAGCAGATCTGCTGACTAGATCTGGAACAGAATGCAAACAAATCAACTCTGAGTTCTGGCTTCAAGGCAGTTTTCTTCCTCAGGAAAAGTCCACTTGGCCAATCTTAGCATGTACTTCTCTTCCTACCTCCGATACTAGCACCAGGATGGTCAACGTCGTTAACATACCGGTCAACCAGTCCCAGGGTTTGATTACCCACTACCTGGAGCAATGCCTGAGCCTCACCAAGGTAACTAGAGCTATAACTCTCCTCCACAAAGTCTGCAGAGCCTGGAGGGCTAAAAGGAATCCTCACCCTGATTTTACCTGGGGCAAGATCAAGGACTCCATCTCCTCCTCCATCATCAAATGCTTCATCAGACCAACAGAGGCCATAATTGCCTCCAACAAGATGAAACACCTGGTGATTCAAAATGTTGAGGGGGTCTATTACGTCTCCGACAGAAGTTTTCGTTCCCGGGTTGGTGTTCCACTCCTTTCCAAGACGACTATCCTGGCGAAATGCATCGTTAATGATGCACACAGTGACCTAGGCCATGGTCGAGACGTCCTCCATACCATCTCTCACATACAAACCAGTTTCTTTATTCCTGGCGTCCGGAAAATGATCACCGATCTGAAGAAGTCTTGCCCTGGATGCATCAAACTCAACAACAAACCGTTCTCTGCATTCGAGGCTGATGTCCCTGACGTCCTCAAGACCATCCAGCCTCCCTTCACTTACTGTCAGGCTGACATATTCGGACCAATATTTGCCCACCAAGATGGACAACAACTCAAGAGATGCGTGTTAGTTGTTCTCTGTCTCTCCAGTCGCGGGGTGCACCTGGAAATCCTCCACAAATACAGCGCTCAAAGTATCTCCAGAGGTTTCCGCAGGACATTCGCCCTAAGAGGTACTCCAAGAATCATCTGGATCGACGCCGGACTGAACATCGTGAAGGCAGGCAAGGATCTGAGCGATACAGAGATGAAGGTGATCTCCAGCCTCAACCTAAAGTTTGAAACCATCGAGTTCAGGGTAACTCTTCCCAAACACCACCAAGGCATCGGAGCTGTTGAGAGAATTATTGGTTCTATTAAGAACACTGTCAGCAAATCTGTGACGGGACCGCAGCACCTAATCATGGACGACGAAGAACTTCTCACCTGGTCCCATATGGTCATCGACGAGCTCAATAACCGGCCTCTTATCCTCGCTGCTCCGCTGGGAATCACCGTCACCCCGAACCACATTCTCCAGGGTTTTAAGGAGAGTCACGGGGACGAAATCAACCTCAACACCCCCGTTCGACACCAATTATCCAGGTGGAAGATTGCCCTCAATGCCTTCACCTCACTCTGGTTACAGGAGTAAACCAGGAGGAGGTTGACCGTTGCCTGGAAGGAACAGAGAGGGTCACCTCAAGTAGGAGACATAGTTCTATTCAAGAACGATACCATCTACCGTCACCCAATCTCGGCTGCAAGAGTAGAAGCTTTACTCTGCAGGAAGAATGGAGACGTTTACGGTGCAACCATCAGCTACTGCCGAGAAGTAGGAGGGCGGAAAATCACCGTCGACCGTCATCTGAACCAGTTATTTCCATTCCTCGGCGTTGAACAGCAACTCCCTCAGGAAACAATTCACGGACTGGCAGAAGATCCTGTAGCTGAGGACCTAGCTCCAGACAGCTCAACTCAACATACCTCTGCTCAAGACGAGTTCCACACAGATCCTGCAAACCCGGACCAGTAAAAGTATAATTCCAGCGGGTACATTAAAATTTTGTCTTATTTTTTTTTTTTTGGTCATATCAATCAATCCATTTCAAATTCATCAACATTATTTACTATTTCGTTGCTTTTCACCTTTCAAAACAAGCGGAAAATTTACCAATACCCGCCGGATTCACAACTCCCCGCCGGGAAACAACTATGAAACAACTCAACACAGGAAATCAACTAGCCCATTAAACATTAAATTCAACAATGGAAATATTTACCTAACACCCAATTTCATTTATTTATTTCCCTCAAAAGAAATCCCATTTAACTGTCACAATGCAACACTTTTAATTTGCCAATCAATCAATCATTAAAATAACAACTTGTTTATGTTAATTTAATATTCAATTCTCTGGACTGCCCTTTAACCTACAATTCATTATTCATGATTTCGCATTTCTGTATCAATTCTGATAGTTTGTCAATAATAATAATATCCCTACATGTAGTGTAACAATGTGTCCCTTGTAATGTACCAATCAATCAATCAAACCCACAATGTAAACATTTAAGGGATATGGTTCTCATTTCTTCTCGTCTATAAGCTTTTATATCCTCGTACCCCTCCTGGGGCCACTGTGAACCATATCCCTCAAATTTCCCCTGTTGTAAAGGTCGTCTCCGACAAACTGTACCTCCGTTGAATATACTCTGTCCACTCACCAAACCAAACCTTGCCAAGGATTTTTCATAAACATAAACAACAGCCGCATGGAGCTAATAAAACTTTAAGTGCATTAAAAGAACCCATTTAAACATAATTTCAGTGAATCATTTGCAATCAAATAGTGAACTTATTTAATCAGACGAATATTTATTTTCAGAAGAATTAAATTTGCTTTAGACTTCAGTACAAACAACTTTTCGACCCAACACAGTTTTCTAGATTGTAAGTTCCATTCACAACAGTACCTTTTAAACCTTTTATTAATCAATTCACAACAGTGCCTTTAAACCCTTTATTTATTGATTTACAACATCAAAAAAATATGATCCCCAATCCTGCTAAACCCACTAAACCTAAAATCTCCAATCCTACTAAACCTACAAAACCTAGAATTCCAATACTCATTTATTGATAATAAAAAACCTTCAACTGTTTAATCTTTATTAACAATTATTATTTATATGCATGTACCCCAATAACAATTTGTATTTTGTAGGAAACCTCGTTACTGAAATATACTTTTCTCAAGAAGTTATCATCTATCTGTGTCTGGTAGAAAAGAGTGTTTTCCTTGCCAACTTGCCTTTCCCTCTTTCGAGTATTATTCCTTTTGTTCAGCTCACAACAGTGTTGAGATTTGCACTCACCGGTCGCGGAAATTAAATGATCCGAAAATTTGTTCCGTAAGTGGAATTCCGTAACCAAGATTTTTTTTCTGGTTTATGAATTGGAAAATTGAAATTTTTGGAACCCTGTTCCGAAATTCCGGAACGTTTCGGAAAAATTCAGGTTTTTATTCCGCAAGCTGGAAAAATTTGTGAACCAGAAAAAATCAAGCTTTCATTTTGTAAACAGGAAAAATTTCAGGGTTCCATTACCTAACCTGGAAAAATTCCATTCCATAAACCGGAAAAACTTCCAGGTTTCCATTCTGGAAACCAGAATGGTATAATGAATCTGTGTAGGAAGTAAGCTTGACACCAATTCTACTTCTATTAAAAACTTAAAATGTATACATTTTCAGGAAATGGCATCTAGTATAAACTTAAGTAGGGTGTTGGTGATTAAGCAATTAGTTTACTCATTGATTAGTAGATTAGTTGATTTGTTGATTAGGCTCCTTATAACTCTGACACAAAGTTGCAAATAATCAGATAAACAGATTTATTTCAAACCTACAAAAAAATACAAATATGGTAAAATAAAGGTTGATGTATAAATGGTTTTGAATATTTAATTAGATAACCTACTATTTAGGTGTGTCAGGATAATTAAGGAATGATTAGGGTTCAGAGGATTTGATGGAGTAGTTTAAAACATTTGGAAATACTTCTGAAAATGAATCCCAATTGTTCAAGAGGAATTACTATGGATTGCAAATTTATTCGTGAATTTTATTCACTAGTCAAAACGTTTCACTTTCCATGTTTTCCTTTTGTCGGAGTATTGCCGAAGTATTATTTAGGTTTGAACTTCTCCGAGAGGAGGGGTTGGTAAAGACGACATTGTGTGGGATGAACTAGAAGTTAGATTTATAGTCAAAATATCTATATTTTTCTTAATTCTTTTATAAGGAAGGATGTATATATTCACAAATATTTTACCATCATGACTATTTCACTATAGGTTTTCACTTTCCCGTTAATATTTTTTGACAAATTTTTAAAAATTTTTTTTAAGAGGGAAGATGATCCATCGTAAACAACTCAGAGCTTATAAGTAAGATATAGTCAAAGTCACTTAGTCTGGACTTCTATTGCAGTATTGCACGATAACCATCTGGAAGTGTAATCATCTGTTGATTCACAAATAAGTTTTATAAGATTTTTTGCTTATTATTCTAGTAGGAATTTGAATCTTACTTTTTTCTATTGATCTAGTATTCACTCCTCAGTCTGAGAGTTCTCTTATATCTTCCATTTCCTCTATTAAGAAGGTTCTGTTATCTCCAAAATTCCGGATCAATTCTGGAACAATTTTTTTATCCGTAAACCGGAAATTTCTGGAACCCTGTTCTGTAATTCCAGAACGTTCTAAAATATTGTTCCGGAAAATTCCGGTTTATGGAAAAATCGTTCCAGAATTTTACGGGAAAAGGTTCTGGAATAAAGTTAGAAACAGCTTAAGTCAAAAGATAAAAGAGTAAGAAATACTATCTAGATAATGATAGAAAGTGCGCCTGATTTAACTGTAGTTAAAGTTACTAATGTGATCTGAGGCTGGCTAAACCATCCTAATTCCTTCGAGTACAGCAATTTGGATGATTCATCCAAATTGTCAGGAACAGTCCCTTTAAAACTATAAACTTTTAGAATGGTACGAGCATGGTACGAGGCTGAGATGAGTGCATGCACGCAAAAGGAATCGAGAGCTCGCGAAGGAGCGGTAGACAAACGGGGCGCGGCACCAAGTCTCCATTTGATCCGACATACGAAATAGTAACCTTAAACTTTTATTTCAGATATATACAATGGGGGATCATTCTACTGTTTGAAGCTTCCACGGTAAAATTGCTAAGTTCTAAACTCATCAATTTTATACATGGAGGTTTCTTTATAGATTGAATGAACTCACATTGATTTAATTTATCGCTAATTTTGTTTTAACTCTAAATTGTTTTTATTTTCAAAATTAAAATATTGAACTTCTGTGTCTGGAAGTACACTTAAATATTTAATTAGAAGTTCCTTATACATACTTATACTTATTAAGTTACATTGTACATTTTCTACGTTTTACATTTTCTACATTGCAGTTAAAATTTAGATATTTACATTTTCCAAATTTTACTTTTCTACATTGCAGTTAAAATTTAGATATTTACATTTTCTACATTGTGCATTTCATACATTGCAGTTAAGATTAAGGTAGTTAGTTAGTTCTCCTAAGTAATTAGGACGTGGGAACACGAACCACGATTTAGGATTTAGTTAAGATTGCAGTTAAGATTAAGATAGTTAGTTAGTTTGCCTAATTAGTAGGCCGTGGAAAACATGTACCACGTTTTAAGTTAGGTAATATTTTTGGACCGAGAGACCAAGGATTGATAATCTACAGAGAACGAGCTCCTGATAGTTAACAGTCGAGAGTTATTAATCTTTTTATAGTAAAATAAATCCCTATCTACCAATATGTAAACAACCTCAGATGTAAGAAACCAGATAACACAAATTGGTCCGGGGGTAATCAAACAAGACCTGAAGTAACTGTTACTTAAACATCTGGTTTGAAGCTGGATTAAAGCTGGAACTTAAGTTGAAGTTGAAGAGGAAGTCACAGAATTACATCGTATCCAGCTCCTGTTACTTAAACATCTGGTTTGACGCTGATTTGAAGCTGAATCTAAAGTTGGAGTTGAAGAGGAAGTCACAGTATTACATCATATCCAGCTCCTGTTACTTAAACATCTGGTTTGAAGCTGAATTAAAGCTGGAACTTAAGTTGAAGTTGAGGAGGAAGTCACAGTATTACATTGAATCAAGTTAAAATTACAACAAGCTGATTGTTCTGCAAGATAACTGCTATATGAAGCTGATTATGATCGGGGTTTTGAAGATCAGAAAATTAGAACAAGCTGATTGTTCTGCAAGATAACTGCTATATGAAGCTGATTATGATCGGATTTTGAAGATCAGAAAATTACAACAAGCTGATTATTCTGCCAGAAAACTGCTATATGAAGCTGATTATGATCGGATTTTGAAGATCAGAAAAATTACAACAAGAGAACAGCTATATGAGGCTGATAATTTACTGATCAATGATCAGAGTACAGCAACAAGCTGATTGGGTTCTCCATAGAATAGAACCAGGAGTAGTAGAAAACCAGAAAATACTCCATGTAAGAGAATATAGATTCTCTGAATATTAAACATAAACCTTAAAACCTGAATAAATAAACGTAGATTTCTCATACATTTTGTTACTTTTTAAAAAAAAAAACTTCAGAATACTCTTTAATCTTTGAGTTATCACTCTGTTTTTCTGCATAGTCTGATTTTCTCTCCTTTCTTTCTTGATTTCAAAGCAATTTTACATCTATTTTATCTAATTGCGATTAGGTATTTATACTCTAAAAATTGGACTTTAGTTAATTTTTAGACACTACGGCTTTTGTTTTACATTCTCCAAATATATTTACTTTTGATTTACCTTCTTTCTGAATTTTTATATTTATTTTCATTTCGATATTCTAAAATCGGACTCTGGCCATTTCATTAACTCTAAGTCTTGGATAACTTTGCTAGTCTACTCTATAATTTCTAAGATATTTATCTGAATCTACTTTTCAAGTTGATAAACTTTTCATTTTCAGTCATACATTTCTAAACTTTACATTTCTAGACTTTAGATTTTTTAAAATTTACATTTCTAAACTTTACACTTTTAAGCTTTTCATTTCGGAAAATATCATGTAAAATCCTTTTATAAATTTATTTTGATCCAAATTAACCAACCTCTATTATTTCGACTTGTGTCTTAATATTCTCCGCAAAATCTTAAAGCTGAAAAGTTTTGTAAAATTTAAGTTTATATTTTTAAAGGTCTTATTAACGTTTTCCTCCTTAAATTTTCTACGTTTTCTACAATTTTAGATTATGAACTTAGATTTCCATTGATTGACATAACTTGCTTTCTATACTTTTCGAAAATTAATTTTTTAAAGAATTAATATTTTTTTAATCTAAATTTAAAACTCTAAAATACATTTTGGATAAGTAAACCTTAAATATCTTGCGGAGAATAATTTGCTACAAAGGAAACTGTTAAAATATCATTTAAATATCTTAAATCTCTGATCTTTGAATATAACACTAAAATCTAAACCTTAATTCTTAAAATCTAATTTCTGAATCATTAGAAGTGTTCATTCGCAATTAAAAATAATTTTTAAATAAATTGAAATTTGGCTATTTTTCAATCATTTTCTGAAGTCTCTAGATTTTACAAAATTTCTGTAAGTTTTAACTAATTCTAATATTCAAAATTCAAAAATAGTCTAAATTGGAAGTAAATTGAAATTTTCAGTAAAACATTCTTTAAAATTTTGATTAAAATTACTGCTTTTAAAAACTATATTACATGATTTCATTATTAATACCTATAATACCTGTTAGTCTTCATAAAATACTTAAATACATAAAATAAAATAATCATTTGTATTTTGGAAAAACTGTGAGTTTTATAAAGAGCTAGTTTTACTTGTCTGAAACAAACTTGAAATTGAAACTTTTACATCGTTGATCTATTTCAATTGATCTTTTAAGATATTAAAACGTTTTATGATTCAATACCGAAAAGTTGTTAAAAAGCATCAAGAACAAAATTAAGTCTTATATCTTGAACATCCTCTATCTTTAAATAAATTGATTCATCTTTATTATAAACTACGCTATTACATATTCTTGAATTCTCTGTCCATAAATTAGAGCCGAGGCACCTGCAAATAAAAATTATTTGGATATATATATATACATATAAAAATATATATATTGATACTTTTGTTCAGTAATACAAAGAGTACGGTGTGCAGATTTTAAATTGCCTGATGGTAATCTGAGGTTTAACAAGGACGTGTGCAAATTTTAAATGGCCTGATGGTAATCTGAAGTTTAACAAAGAGTTTATTCAGTACCGTATTCCAATATTTAATAAATCACAGGAATCTTTAAATTATTTCAGATTAATTGTTAGCGGTGATTTGGTTAAATATAATAGTTGTATATGTAGAGAGTAAAAACTGTTAAAAATTAGAGACTGAGACACCTTCAGTATAGATACAGAACTACTGTCCTGAGTGTTGGTATGAATTCCCGAAACCTGGTTTATCTGTGATTGGCTGGTTTCTTTACATTCAACCAATCACAGAGCTTCCCTAAGGTCAGAGAGATTTTAAACAAGATTCTTGCATAAGACCTGTAGTTGGCCTTGATAAGCACAGGCCAGCGCTTGGTGTAACAGATACGCAGAGAAATGGAATGATAGATAGATAGATAGATAGATAGATAGGTTGAAGATAGATAGATAGATTGGTAGATATAGATAAATGAACTGTTAGATATAGATAGATTGATTGTTAGATATAGATTAATAGATTATTAGATATAGATTGATAGACTGTTAGAAATAGATAGGTAGACCGTTAGATATAGATAAATTAATTGTTAGATATAGATAGATGGATTGTTAGATATAGATATATGGATTGTTAGATATAGATAGATAGACAGTTAGATATAGATAGATGGATTGTTAGATTTAGATATAGATTGATAGATTGTTAGATATAGATTAATAGACTGTTAGATATAGATAGATAGATTGTTAGCAATAGATAGGTAGACCGTTAGATATAGATACATTAATTGTTAGATATAGATAGATGGATTGTTAGATATAGATATATGAATTGTTAGATATAGATAGATATACTGTTAGATATAGATAGATGGATTGTTAGAGATATAGATGGATAGATTGTTAGATATTGATATATTGACTAGACATAGATATTTAGACCGTTAGATATAGATAGATAGACAGTTAGATATAGATAGATAGATGAATTGTTAGATATAGATGGATAGACTGTTAGATATAGATAGATAGATTGTTAGATATAGATAAAAGAATTGTTAGATATAGATAGATGGATTGTTAGATATGGATAGATAAACTGTTAGATATAGATAGATAGATCGTTAGATATAGATAGATGGATTGTTAGATATAGATATATAGACCATTAGATATATAGATAGACCATTAGATATAGATAATTTAATTGTTAGATATAGATAGATGGATTGTTAGATATGGATAGATAGACCATTAGATATGGAAAGATAGACCATTATTTATAGATAGATAGATTGTTAGATATAGATAAATTAATTGTTAGATATAGATAGAGATATAGTTAGATAGACCGTTAGATATAGATAGATGGATTGTTATATATGGATAGATTGGCCATTAGATATAGATAGATAGATTGTTAGATATGGATAGATAGATTGTTAGATATTTATAAATTGATTATTAAATATAGATAAATGAATTGTTAGATATAGATAGATGGATTGTTAGATATGGATATTTAAATTGTTAGATATATATATAGATAGATTGTTTGATATGGATAGATAGATTGTTAGATATGGATAGATAGATTGTTAGATATGAATAGATAAATTGTTCGATATGGATAGATAGATTGTTAGATATGGATAGATAACTTGTTAGATATGGATAAATAGATTGTTAGATATGGATAGATATTTTGTTAGTTATGGATAGATAGATTTTTAAATATAGATATGTAATGAATTCTGCAGTAGCTGTATATACTAGAGATGTCAACGTTTTGATTTTTTTTAATTTTAGCTTTCGTTACGATAGTGTTCATCAAAAGTATTAACGTTTAAAACGTTACGTTGCACATTATGAAATTTTATGGCATATTGTAACGTTACGTAATGAATTTTCTGCACTTGAATACCTTATACAACGTTAAGCTTTAGTAAATGTTAGCCAAAAAACAGTAAGCTCCGTTACGCTTTTGCATTTGATGTTTTAAAAAATAAAAAATAGACATGTTTTTGGACACTTCATAAAATGAGTTAAAATTCGGCAAGGCAAACCACTTTTGCATGTGGAGCAGTTGTTCTAAATTAATTTAGACTAGTTTAGGGTTAATTTTTTCTTTTTTTACGCAATGCAGACTGACCCTTTTCTTCTATCTAACAGAACTCATAGTTTAAAATATCTAAAATATCTTTTATTAACACAAACAACGCGAAATAAAATTATTTAACATTTTTTTTTTAAATTGATTAAAAAATCAGTTATTTTTCTATTCTAAAGTTTCATAAAAATCTATTGATGAATAAAACATAACACGCATTTTCCATTTGATAAAATATTGTTGCATTTTAGTAAGTATCTACATTTCTAAATTTTTCAACCTAAAACATGGTTCATGCCAACTGAAGTTACGATTTCAAGTAGTCAAATAAACATGAAACACAGCAATTGTGTTTGTTCACAGATCCGTTCCACTTAATAAGTTGATTTTTTTTTGCAATTAGTAAATCATTTGCTTTTTAACGAAAATGCATATGTAAAATTTCTTAATGTCGTATTCATTTTCCAGAGTTTTTTAATGGATTTCATCAAACATTGGCAAATCAAAACCTATAATGTCCAAGAAACATTTATAAGATTTGAATTTTCACTAATAGCATGCTACAAAAAACTCGTTTACACTTTAGAAAGGAACTAAGTTTTTTTTTCAAATTCACTAATCCCTATATCTTTCTAACCCGATGGTTTAAACCTTGTATATTTCAATATTAATGGTGTACGACATCGGGTTGCAAAGATATATTAAATGAAAAGTTTTTGGCATAAACTCATTTTCTTTAAATTTGAAATGTTTTGATTGACAGAATTATTGTTACGCTTTTGAAATTAAAACTCAGCCCTTATAGTCTGACGTTTTATGAACAACATTTTCATCAGACATATATCTAACGTTAGACTAATCAATTTAGTATTCAGAGAAAAGTTATGAAACGTTTTGATTTTCAGAATTACATTTTTTAAATGTTATACGTTACATTATTGAAATTTTACTCTGTAAAAAAACTTTTGTTTCCTGATTATTAAAATAATAACCTGTTTCTGCAACATTGAATTTTTCATTATACTATAAGGGAAAACGTTTCAAACGTTTTCATAAACACTAATGCATTTTTCAGTTATACAACGTTACACTTTTTATAAGTTGAACTTTAAAATAGAAATCCTTTCGTTATGACATTCAATCAAACCACAATTCATTTTTCAAACGTTAGACTTTCAAGCTCCCTTTAGAAACAAAACATTTCTTTACGTTATGGTCAAAAAAGTTGTAGATATTAGAAAAATAACTTTACATTTCCACAAAACGCTAACGTTGGGGGTATATTCCTCTAACGTTAACGTTTAACGTTAACGTTAGGTATGAACTCCTATAATGTTAACGTTTAACGTTCACGTTATATAGAATATATTCAAACGTTACACATTATTGTAACGTAACGTACAAAAACGTACATTTTACGTTACGTTACACTATCGCTGACATCTCTAGTATATACTTTACTGTGCTTATCATATTTTGTATTATAGTTCTATCTTTAGTTTTGTTACCTGGCCGGTCATACCGGCCAGCATAACCATGTTTATAAATAAATCAGTTAAATACAGACTTTTGTTCAGTATATATGGAATCAGCCTGGGTAGGCTGATTATTAGTGTTAGAGGCGGTTTAGCCATGGAGCAGATGGGATTGACTTATAGTTAGAGTTGAGGCAGTTTAGCCATACAGCAGTTGGGATTGACTGATACTTAGAGTTTGCGGCAGTTTAGCCATAAATGAAATCTGGGTTTTTAAACTTTGCTCAGATGATAGGATTAGTGTGTTTAATTCACTGATTTTGTTTTTTTGTGTGAATGGAGAAAAGCTTGGGTTTCAGGGTGATATTTTATATTGTTAAAAATATAGATAATTATAGTATAAACAAAGAGTTGATTTGGTATCAGTGAAATCTAGGTTATCAACCTTGGCTTAGTGCGCAGATTTAGTGTTTTAAAGTTTCACTAAACCTGTTGTGCTCGGTTGAAGAGATAGTTTTGGGTTTCAACTTGATCATACTCAGATAACTGGATATTGAAATATTCATAATGTTGAGTAGAATAAGAAATGAGTGCTGACTCTTATAAAAATGAGTTAGGCAAAGAAAGTAATTATGCATATGTTGCAGAGTATTTAGAATAAGCAAGTGTGTGTGTGTGGGGGGGGGGGGGTTTGAAAACTCAACAATTTTGGGGAAAGGGGGGAGGGAGTATTTAGAATTAGTACGTGTGTGGGGGGGTTAAAAAGTATTAAGGTCAAACTCAACAATGGGGGAGGGGGGGTGAGAGGCGTTGAAATAAGAAATACTCTTCGTTATTAATGTTCAAGAAGATTCTTTCAGTTTAATGGGATTTGACACTAGAAAGGGAAGAATAATCAATGAAACTGGAATGTGTGTATCAATTTAGAAAACACACACTTCAACAAATTGAAGTACAAAGATTCCTCGGTTACATTACTTTTATTAGACATACACTTTCTTTACAAGTCATTAAACTTTGGACATCTTTTTAGAATAAGAGTTTATTAAAGAGTTTTTTCAGTACCGTATTGCAATATAAGTAGTGTATTTTGGGCCATTGCTGCAGCTAAAATAATGAAAACATCTACTTTGTTGATTTACTACGATAAAACCCTGTTTTTCTTATGTAAGAGGGTGGTGTTTTCATTTTCGGGATTCTTATCTTTTTTTGCTCCGTGGTCAAACGAAACATACCTCGTAACCAACCTCTAGCTTTGTCAGAATTTTTGTCGGGAAAAATGATGAATTTTCAGGGAGAAATTGAGACTAAAAATTGTTTAATATTTTTACGTTTTAAAAATGTAAAAAAGTGTTGGTTGAACTAAACTATTTTGAAGGTAGTTATCAGGATATCAGAACAGTTTGGGAGGTTGGAGGAGAAATGCAGAGAAAAATCAATACCAGGATAGCAGGAGGGAGGACGGAGACCGGATTAGTCAGAGCTGGGACTCAACAACGGAAAGAATAGTATTAAAATGGTTGACCGAGCGTCAAAAAACTTGATTTTATTTAGAAGGTAAAATATTGTTTAGAAAGAACAATTTTTTTCGTTTAAACTTTTAAGGAAAGGATTTTGTTCGGAATTTCTTTAAAATATAAAAGAATTTCCAGTCTCAACATCAGGTTGAAAAATGAACATTTTTTCCAGACAAAAATTCTGACAAAGCAAGAGGTAGGTTACTTTTGTCGGAATCACTAGAAAAATAAGGATTTAGAGACGGGGAAAACAACTAGGACTGGAAACTTATTAGCATAGAAAGTCGTTCCAGTAAAATCAAAACTTGGAGCTACGAGGAGACAAAATTGTACCAGTAAAATCAAAATTAGGAGCCATGAGGTCACAAAGTCATACCAGTAAAATCAAAACTAGGAGCTACGAGGACGCAAAGTCGTTCCAATAAAATCAAAACTAGGAGCTACGAGGTCATAAAGTCATACCAGTAAAATCAAAATTAGGAGCTACGAGGTCAAAAAGTTATACCAGTAAAATCAAAACTAGGAGCTATGAGGTCATAAAGTCGTACCAGTAAAATCAAAACTATGAGCTATGAGGTCACAAAGTTGTACCACTAAAATCAAAACTGGGGGAGCTACGAGGTCACAAAGTCATACCAGTAAAATCAAAACTAGGAGCTATGAGGACACAAAGTCATACCAGTAAAATCAAAACTAGAAGCTACGAGGTCACAAAGTCATACCCGTAAAATTAAAACTAGGAGCTACGAGGACACAAAGTTGTTCCAGTAAAATCAAAACTAAGAGCTACGAGGACACAAAGTCGTACCAGTAAAATAAAAAATGGAGGAGTTACAAGAACACAAAGTCATAGCAGTAAAATCAAAACTGGAGGAGCTACTAGGTCACAAAGTCATACAAGTAAAATAAAAATTAGGAGCTACGAGGACACAAAGTCGTACTAGTAAAATTAAAATTGGAGGAACTCCGAGGTCACAAAGTCGTATTAGTAAAATAAAAACTGGCAGAGCTATGAGGTCACAAAGCCGTACCAGTAAAATCAAAACTGGGGGAGCTACGAGGTCACAAAGTCGTACCAGTAAAATCTAAACTGGGAGAGCTACGAGGTCACAAAGTCGTACCAGTAAAATCAAAATGGGAAGAAATTGAGACTAAAAATTGTTTAATATTTTTATGTTTTAAAAATGTAAAAAAAGTGTTGGTTGAACTAAACTTTTTTGAAGGTAGTTATCAGGATATCAGAACAGTTTGGGAGGTTGGAGGAGGTAGGTGCCGACAAAAATTCTGACAAAGCTAGAGGTAGGTTACTTTTGTCGGAATCACTAGAAAAAAAAGGATTTAGAGACGGGGAAAACAACTGGAAACTTATTAGCTCAGTAAATTAGAGAACCCGTTTTTAAATATTATTCATTTTTTTTAGATTTGTAGCACAAAAACGGAGAGCAGAACTTGAGGATCGATATCTTGTTTGTTTTACAAATCGTTAAAACGATTTAACTTAGATAGGCGACAGTTCATCTACCTTTTTTATTAATAACCAATAAATTTTTTATATTCAATTCATTCAAGTCATTAGAGAGGGAGAGAAATGAACTTAAAACTTTCATTCAACGTTATAGTTGCTCAAAATAACTCTTTAATATTAAAAAGTTTGGACTAATTATAAAGGAAAATATTTTTAAACTGACCGCCTATTTCGGGGACACCCCGTGATTTTCGGGTTGTCACCTTTAACTTTATTCAGGCTTAAATGTCAAAACTTTAAAAATCTACATCTTTTTTTAAGATCTAAATATTTATTTTATGCTAATCCATTTAAAGATTTAAACAGGTTTACATTACATTACAAGATATAGCATTACATTTATTCAGCTGATTTGGGGGCCAACACAGGTTTGCGGCCAAACTAGGCAGGGAGGAGAGAGCTGGTTGCTAACAGGTTGAATGCCGGGTCAAGACTGGGGCCAAGACTGGGGACAAAAATCTACATCAATGTTTAAAAACTTTGTCAAATTTAAATTTAAAAATTATCATGCCTCTTTTTATTAAAACAAGTGTGTTCACAAAAACATGAGCCCATTGTGTCCCAAAACAAACTTATTAATCAAAATCTAAATTTTGAATGTTTTTTTTAATTAAACATTGTCCTCCTGAATAACATGTATTATAAATATCTAAGAGGTAAGTTTCAAATATATTGTGATGACGGACAGCTGTAGTATATTTGAATTTCCGAACCAGGTCAGCTTCTCCAATGTGTTTTTCAATTTCAAGCTTTTTTATTTAATGGAAATCTTGACTTTCTTTTCTTCAGTTTAATTTAAAAATAAACGACAACAAGTAAATGTTATTGTTAACAATAAATTTAGAATTAAGAAACTAGAGTTAAGTTATAATATTGTTCATATCTAGTAATCTTCCTTAATCAATACTCATTTATCAAAATTGTAATATTGTTCCTAATTTTCATGCATTTAAGTATAACTAGTAATTTCTTTTTGTTCTTAAATTGCTAATGTTCCTATTATTGTTCCTGTTCCTAATATTGTGTCCGACCCACCTTAAATCCCTGTCCTAATCCTATATTTTTGTTCCTAATTCCTGATCAATCTTTTTATTGATCCTAAATCCCTGTCCTAATCCATTATTTTTGTTCCTAATTCCTAAACAATCTTTTTATTGTTCCTAAATCCCTGTCAGAATTCTTTAATTTTGTTCCTAATTCCTGAACAATCTTTTAATTGTTCCTAAATTCCTGTCCTAATCATTTATTTTTGTTCCTAATTCCTGAACAATCTTTTAATTGTTCCTAAATTCCTGTTCTAATCCGTTAATTTTTTAGTCTTAAGTCATTATTTTAACTGTTTTTAAGTACTTTAAGTCAAAAAAAAATTTCGCCTGCAGTACGATTTTTTGTTCCTAAAAAATCTTGCCACCCCCCCCCTCACTTAAATCCTGTATCCGCCCCTGTCTAAGAGGCTAAAATTGTGCTCATTGACTCGGAAATTGTATATGAATTTTGAAAATGGTCGCAATCTTGAAAATCCTTTAATTACAAGTCTGTGAACCCTTACTCCCCATTTATTTTTGAGACACCCTGTATATTTTTTGGTTGATACAATAAATATTGAACTTACTTGGTTGGGCCCTCATTTTAAGTTGGAACTTACCTGACCCCACAGAGGGTTTATGAACAGTGGAAATAAAATGTGTTGCCTCCATTAAAATTTTAAAAAAGCAACACAGAAAATTATATAATCTGCAAAATTTTTTTAAAATCGTATCATTTATAAATGTCATAAAATATGCAGGCAGATAGGCAGCAATAAAAATCTATGGTTAAAATCATAAATAAGAAACAACGTTCTGTTGGCGTGCTAAATGCTAACAGCTGTTGAAAATTTGAAGATTGTGTTAACTAGCAAGAACATTAATGAAATAGAATAAATGGCAAATTTAAGTAAAAGAACAGATACATTTCAAAAAACACTTCTTTTGATCCTCAATGTACTTATTATACTCTGTCAAGGTCCCTCTCTACAGGACCATAACCATTGTGTGCACTTTTTTTTATAAAATAGTAAATCTTTCTTTAAATGGGAACAAAAGTTAATGTGATAATTTTTAAAAAGACAATTATTAACTGTTTAAAATACCTTTGCAGCTTGAATGAGCATCCTGTTTTAGCCTTAAACATATCTAAGATATATCTCTGCTTGCATTGGTCAAACAGATAATTTGGATTGCATACAATTGGATCTGGTAGATTTACAATCTGTTCTAGGTCCATGAAAACGACTGTGTTCCCACCATACCATTCAGTCTGAAATTTGATGTCATATCCTGACCCAAATAATCCAGTTTCATGGACATAAACCAACATGTTTTTAGGATCAGGTCCCTTCAATCCATAGGAATGAAAAATCTTGATTTCTTCCACTTGATGTAAATTAATGGTTTTGCAAACATGCATCAAATCATTATCAAACCAGTAAAATGCACCAACTGATGAGCTATAAACATCACTGATGAATTCATAAATGAATTCATCTCTATACTTGGAAATTACTTGAAGCAGTGGCTGAATCTGACCAGCCTTATCACTCACATCATAATCAATCTTACAAGCTGTCAAAGACATGTTGATAACTGTGTTTAAATCTTTAAATTCAACTGAGCTACCAGTTGGCTTTGAATCCAGTTTAAGTGCAGATAAATAAATTTGGATTGCCATGACTACCATCAGGCTCATTACGACCAAGAAAAATATTAATTGAGATAACCTCTTACTCCATTGATGTAAATAACATTCCATGTATTTCCCAAAATTCAATAAACTAAACAATGAAATACTTAAAATATAAAATACTAGCTTTTTTAAGCTATATTTTATAGTCATAGTCACTCCCTCCCTTTATCAAAATTATGATTTCATGATTATGAAAGCCAATTTGGTCCAGCTAATTAGCCAGCTATAGCAAATATACCAAACTTAATATTTTTAAAGATATTTATGAAACAATTGCGTACTTTATCATTCTTACTCACTTCATTGTGAATTTCATAATGAATGTGCTATAAAGTATTCATTGTGCTATAAGGTTAAATGATATGTATATATTATGGCACCATGCGATTATGTATTCATCATGCTATAATATTAAATTAGTTGTACATTATTGCATATGTGCTATAAAATAGATTGGAATTATTCCAGGATTTTCTCCAAAAAATTAAGATATTTTGAAAATATGTTTTTTCAATTGAAATGAAAATAAAATTTAAATCAATATTATATTTTGACTTCTGGTTTGTTTCAAAACTTATTTGATCTATGAAATAGCCATTTATATAAGACAAGTACACAAATCTTTCATAAAATTACTTATAACACTATTATTTTGGCACTACCTGCTATCAAGTTTTTGGACTTGATTTTCTCTATATCATGAAGGTTCTCGCCTTTTTAGATGATATTGCACTCCCAGATAAAGCGTGGGACAAAATTAAATCTTTTTTGGAAATCTAAATATTTATTAACTTTTTTAAAATTGTACAAAGGAGTTAACATGTAATAGACAGATTCGTTTACAATATTTAAGATTTGTGAAATAAATACAAAATTGCTTACATGTGTTTACATTTTTTTTATGAGAGATTTGTATAAGGGCCAAATACGTACATTTCTTTAATTAGAAATTTGGATTTAGGGATACTTGGATCCTGCAAGACATACAAATTGAAGAGTGCAACAATGAAAGTGTAGAGAATAAATTGCATAAAATATAATTTGAGCATTTTATGAAGAAAATCAATTTGAGCAAAGCATTATACAGTTTTTATGTAACAATGGTATAATGTCACTGTATGCAATATGGAAGAAACTACGATTGTACTAACGAAGAACATTGAAAGTTCAACGTTGGTATGGCATTACATTATTTAAACTAAGTCGTCTTGATGCTAATTAGCCGACGTAAATATAGAAAACGATGTATTTAAGGTACATTGATGGTTCCTTCATGCATGTTCCTTTCTCTCTGTAGTTAATAATCTACACGGCCCAAAATCAAGAAGTGTTAAATGTGAAAAAGCTTATTGGAGAAGCGTTTAGTTTCAATTGGAAAAAAAACAAATTATGCTTAAGAACTAGACTCACGTAGAACATTGGTTCTGCGCTACTGTCTAGGACATTGAAAAGAGATTAGTGCTTAACCTCTATATTTCTCTCAAATCATCAAGATATAGAAAGGTATGGTGCACATTTATATTGTGCAAAGATTTAGAGATATCGATGTAGCGTAGTTATCTCCTCTTCTTGAGACATCATGATTTCTCGGCAGTGAGGTTTGACGGTTCAGGAGGCGTTACAGTTTCCTCAGACGTTATTATGTGCTGAGTGATGAAGCTGTAGGATCTGCTAGTTTCTCTGAGGTGCTCCGCTCACTCGTCCTCCAGGTTTCAGTTTAACTAGGTAAATAGAGAACCATGACGAAGGGAAAAAATTCGAGTCTGTCGGGGTTTTAATTAAGCATGTTGATAGAGTTCTAATTCTGGAATTTCGAGTATCATTGGAAATCGAGGCTTGAGTTAAAACATTGAACTATTAAGTAAGAACTTTGTTTTTAGACTACTTTAATATCCTGGATGTTTTAAATCTGAAGTATCAAATTATAGATTAAAAGATGAGAAAGTCTTTAAACTAAGACAACTGCCATTGCATACTTTAAGTTGAAATTTTAATTGAATAATTTTAAATAGCATGTACATTAGTTCTGGTTCAAAAGGGTTTCGACCTTTGGAATCCAAAATGACCCGTGTGCACGTCCCTGCTCTCTGTATAAAAAGGATTAAAAATTCGTTTATAATGAAGGAGATCTGCCAGTCTTCCCGGGAACTTATGGAAATATATTTTTTTACCGTTATTTTCTGCTGAGAGGTGCAGCTATGGGATCCGCCAGATCCTCTGAGTTTCGCCGCTCATTCATCCTCCAGGTATCAGTTTAACTAAGTATAGAAAACAAACTATGAAGACAAGAAGAGAGAATTCTTATATTTCCCTTTGATATTAAAGCCCTTGGGATTTGAAATATAATATGTTGATAAAGTTTTAATCCCGGAATTTCGAGAATCATTGGAGTTCCAGACTTAAGTTGAAGCGTTTGATTGAGTAAGATCTTCAATTTCAGACTGATTTAATATCTTGGAAGTTTAATATTCTGGCTATCAAATTAAAGATAAAAGAAATAAAGATAAAGAAGTCTTTAAACTTATATAGCTGGCATTGTATACTTTAAGTTGTATTTTTATTGGAATTATATTCAATACATGTACGTTAGTTTTGGTTCAATCGGTTTTTCAACCTTTACAATCCCAATTGATCCGTGTGCACGTCCCTGCTCTCTGTATAAAAAATAATTGATGGTGAAAAGAATTCAGCCAGTCTTCTCGGGAACTATGGGAAAATATTTTTTACAGTTATTCTCCGCTGAGAGATGTAATTAAGGGATCCGTCCGATCGTCTGAGGTTCGCTGTTCGTTTTTCTTCCAGGTCTCAGTTTAACTAGGTAAGGAGAGACCCATGAAGAAAGGAAAAAAAGGAATATTTCATTTCCCTTTCAAATCAAGGCAGTCCAGGTTATAAATTCATTACTCTTTGCGATTTAGGCCGTATAAAAAGGCACTCAAACAAATTTAAATTGCATATACTTAATATTACATAACTTCAAGTCTTACTTTCAGAGGAGTGATATTTAAATTGCATATACTTGATGTTGCATAATTTCAAGTCTTAATTTCAGAGATGTGATATTCCAGATTAAACTTTTAAAAGTCAGAGATTAATTAAATTAGATTTTGGCCGTGAAAGAATTTTTTAATTTGAATTTTGAATTTCAGTCGTGGGGTAAGGATTCTTGGAATATTAAATAGACATAGCTAAGTGAGACTAGTGGAAAATTCCAAATCCTAACCCAATTAACCTTCTTGACCTCAGAAAAAGAAAAAGCACACTGACATAGAACAAGGTTGGCACGTGTTCCCACTGCATCTTGTTAAATCCTATATAATCTTTTTTACCGTAATTATCTGCATTGTGACTAGCAAATCTGAGATCTGCCGAGATATAGGACCGCATGTCAGCGATCGAGCGATTCCTTGTCTCAACCGGCTCCAGCATTCAGGGTCAGATGGTTTCTCGTCTAACTATATTACAAAAATTGCGATTTTAAATATATATGTGGAGGTTTAAAAAATTTTTTTTCAAAGCCGGAAATTATAAAATTATTTTCAATAATGAAAGAACAGTTCTTTTTTTGTTAAGTTCACTTTTAATTTTTTCCTTCTTAAAAATTTATAAACGCCCAATAATACTATCAGGAGTATTTGCAACTGAATTAAATAGAGGCATCAAAAATGTGCAGTTGAAACATGTCGGACATTTTATTTTTTGAAGAAATCATTAAATTTCATTACAATATATAACATATGAAAGGAAGGTAAAAATCTTTTTTCACTTTCACAAAGGAGACTGTATTTTGTGAGGTTTGTTCTTACCCTTTTCCTCAAGCCATTTAGCCAGGATTCACTCCTCATGTGTGAGAAAGTTGAAATTTTAAGGCAGTAGGATTATAATGAAAAATAGGATGGTTTTAAGAGCTTTCTTAATGTCAGATAGTAACATAAGTCAGCAAAAATAGGAAATATTTTAACTTTGTGACTATCACTGTTAAATAATCAGATAAGTCAGCAAAAATAGGAAATATTTTTATGTTTAGGAGTTAAAAGAGTAAACAATACTGACAGGTAGTAACATAAGTCAGCAAAAATAGGAAATATTTTAATTTCATGACTATCATTGACAAATAATCAGATAAGTCAGAAAAAAATAGGAAATATTTTTAAGTTTAGGAGTTAAAAAAGTAAACAATACTGACAGATAGTAACATAAGTCAGCAAAAATAGGAAATATTTTTATGTTTAGGAGTTAAAAAGGTAAACAATACTGACAGATAGTAACATAAGTCAGCAAAAATAGGAAATATTTTTATTTTTAGGAGTTAAAAAAGTATTTTTATTTTAGGAATAAAATTGGAAACTAGGATAGGAGTAGGATGAGTTAGGGGATTTAGGAAAAGGAGTTGGAAGATGGATGAGGTGTAGACGAAGAGACGAAAACTGAAAGACTAACCAGGGTTTTGCTGGAAAGGCGGGGGTACCCATGTGAGGGGGGGGGAGACTGTGCAGGGTTTCGATTTTGTGTTGTGGACATTCAGAAAAAAAATTAGCGTTTTGCTTGTCTCTGATATGACATGGGCGGCTGCGAGCGTTTCGCGGCACCTGAGGGCTTCAGGTCCTCGAACCCCCACAGGACTCTCTGTGAGCCTCAACACATTGGGAGAACCTAGTGCCGCATGGGATGGAGGGGCCCAGGGTTGGTTTAGGTCTGTCCATTACCGGCTCTTGACAACTTCCTCAGTAACGCAACCCCTTTCATCCCTTGGCAAAATTGCATTAAACCCTTCAGAACCAAAGTCATCAGACCGTTGCTCAGGACAGGAAAGGATCGAATCCTTGGACATGTGTAATGGCTCAGCATTGCCGCCTTCGGCCCCCCCTCCCTGCCCATGACACCGGACTCCCTCACAACTAAATCCCCCCCAGCACAGTCCCCAACACCCTCACCCTGTGCCTCACTGGGGCTGTCCAGCCTATCGAGCATCCCCTGGAAGTCTCCTCCACCTCCGCATGCAGCCTCCTCCACCTCCATAGGAATCAGTTTGTTAGACATTTCTCTGAAAAATATAATCATAGAGAAAATATATTTTATGATTTTAATGTAAATGATTATATCAGGACCTTTTACAAACCATTTAAAATGGTTTGCGTCATGTATTACTTGCATATTACGCATGCTTCTGAGATTACTTCTTACGAGTATTTCTCGAGAATTTTATTTTAGTTCTTCCTCGGTAGGACGCCACGGTTTGTTCCAGATTATCCGGATACAAGAAGAGGCCAACTTTTTTGTAGAAGGTTATATTAAAGTGAATAATATCTAAGTTTGTTGCCCTTGACTCATAACACGGACTGTTTTTTTGCTTTAAGTTACGCGGTTCGTCAGAATCATCCTCGAGGGAAGGATTCCGTACGAATATTATTGAATTCTTTCCTCTAATATGAAATTGGCTTAGCTTGCGCTGTGAAATGATTGAAATTCCTTTTTTTAATTCGGAACAAAATTAAATCTATAAAGGCGAGAATCTCAATTAAGACAAAATTTCTGTCCATAAACTTTATAAGACTGTGAACCAAAATAACAGTGTTAAAATAGTTATTTTCGTTTTTGACCTTATTTACCTGTAGCCTAGAAGAATTCCAACCCAACCACCAACTTCAGATATTAAGGCCACAATATCATATGAGAAATAAACCTTTAACAAAATGCTTATATTAGAAAGTGAAGGGTTATGCATCAAATGTGTTAAGATGTAAGGTACTTTCCCAAGTGGAAATTTTCCAAGGGCTTTTTCCCAAAACGTAACTTCCCAAATGTTCACTTAATGTAACTTTCCAGAGAGGTGACTTCCCAAATTCACATTTTCCTATATGTAATATTTATAATTTAGCTCAAATCTAGTTTCAGACTCAGCCACCGCCATATACTATCCTATCCTAGTTGCAACACTCAACTATCTAGCCCATTTTAGCCACCCACCCCCACTGTAGCTTGCTTCACCTTAGATCTAATACTCTGAACTTTTGCCTCTGTGGTCCCACAACACTAGACTCTGTATACTTGTGTAGATTGTAGACTCTTAGTGGACTACTATCATGTTGACTTGTGAAATATAAACTATCAAAGGTTTAACTTTTAAAGTGCAGAGCTCTGCCTCCTAGTCTATCCTTCTGCAGCATGCACTTGGCTCAAAAGGCCATTCTAGCCACAATGCCTGGTCCCCTGACCTGTATTGTAACTTGAAATTATTCCCTGATGGGAATGATGCTACTATTTCTTTCTGAATAATTTGTGCATTTGGAAAATTTCCTAAGTAAAGTACACACACCATTTTAAGAAATAACACATGTTCATCAATCTTCATATCCAGGCAATCTGAATTTAACCTTTAACTGGCATATATTGCAGACATTATATGGCCTATTTCATTTTTTGCCGCCTTAAAGTGAAAAATTACAGGAAAAAAGTTGTCTTGGTCTCATTTCTAATCAGGCCAATTTATAATACAGGATTATGTTTAGTTTTTAGTGAATTAAATCATATGTAACAAAAATTATTACTGAAGCATAGAGATATTTGGGGATAAAATCCCATAGTATATTGCAACAATTAAATACCTTATTCAGGACTGCAAAGTCTGGAAATTTTAGATAAAAATCTTGTGAAATATTCTTGTGATCCATGGTTTTCTTTTGATAATGCCATTTATCTATCAATTTCTCTTTACTATATTTGATATTCAGCTGATTTGTTGGATATTCACATGTATTTGAAAATTCAGTTGAAGCAAAGATATGTTTTATCCTTTTTAATACATCATTCTTAAGGCCAGAGGTGAAGTTAGTTGTTTCAGTTGGATTTAAAAAGCTTGACTTCACATTTGCTTGTTGGCTTATCCATGACAGAACACATTTATCATATGTTAATCCATCAGTGTAAGAGCTTTGGATAACTTCAGTTTGGTTTAGAATATTCATTTTGAATGAAGTGGAAGAAGAATAAATATTAACATTATCTGTGTTCAAATAAGTAGTTGATAGATCTATGATACTAAATCCTTGTCGGGAATTTTGATGCAGCATCTGACCAGAAATGTGCACATAGCAGATTAATTCTTTTTTAGCAATAATTTTTATTTGGTCAATTCTATTGTTAAAATTCAACTCAAGTGTGTGACATGTTTCAAGGTATTTTCCTCCAGTCAGAATATTTATGGAGTTGTCCATGAAATCTGATGATAAATCCTTACTAGCATCAAAGAGAATGTTTTTTTCTCCATTTTTAAACCAAACTTCTAGTTTACTAATCTTTTGATACAGTTTTGTGTTATTATTCCAGAAATTTCTATCTTCCCCAACATATTCATTTCTTGAGGAATAAACACTTTCCAGGGAACACAGTGAAATACTCATGTTCTTGTAGTCTGATACAATCTTGATGTCAGAACCAGTTTTCTTTTCTCCCAATTTTAGACAGGAAGAAACAAATATAACAGCTATCATTGAGCACCCTAACATTAGCAATCCTCTTGATAAAAAAGTTTTAGCTTTCTCTTGAATTTTCAAAGTCTTCATTAGCAAATCAAAGAAGCTTGTGATTGAAAACCCTATTAGCAGTCCCATCCAACCACCAATATTTCCAATAAAAGAAATGAAGGAATAACTCTCCTCAAACTCAGACAGACATACTTCTTGAGGAATTGTAACATAGTAAGCAGCATTTTCGGCATTTAAACCCCGTCCTTCCAGTATATTATAAAGAAAGCTAACAGGAGTGGTAACTATTCCTACCTTAACCTGTGTACAAGGCACATTGCATGCAGTAGAGACTGATTGAAAAATATTAAATGCATCTTGACTTTCGTTAAAAGTTTTGCATCTTGGCAGTTTGGTACTATCTTTGCTTTCATTAATTTCCATGAAGATTGGCAAACACTTATGTTCAAGATGCTTTAGGTTAGTATTTAGTACACAGGTATCATAATTATAACTCCTTGTACTGCACATGAAGGATGGAGATGAAATCATTTTAATTACTGATATCTGAACTTGCATGTCATAATGCTTTAACTTATGTATATCTTCTACATCATTTCTGAGAAAACTCTGAAGAAACTCTCCCTCATTGTGGATGAAGACATATAGATCTAAAAATACATTTAATTAGGTCTTATTTGTATACTCACAAATGTATGGCATTTATAATCCAACCTTTGACATCCTGTGGAAAGAGTCGAAATTTTGACAACTTTGAGATACTTCTGTTCCATGTGTGACAAAGAAGAATGTTATCATCAATATATGGGAACATTTTCATCCTGAGGGAGAAAATATGTGCTTGTCAAGAAATGGAATTTGGTAAAAAGTTAAAGTACTATATTTTTGGAAAATCAAAATGTGACAATTAGAAAACTGCGAAGAGAATAAAGTCTATGTTCTACTTTTCTTTTAAGAAATGATCCTCTTCATTAGAGATGGATCATTATCACTTGTTTTACAATGATAGTTTTGTTTTAAAGATGTCAAAGAAAAAAAAAAAAGTTGTTTTTTAAAATAGTCTTTTAGTTTGTCAAAGATTGTTTTTTAATTTTTGATGATTGTTAAAAACAACTCTTTGTTAACGAGGGTTAACAGTGACCCTTTGTTAACAATCCTTAACAACTTTTTTTTAGACAAAATACAGGTTTTGGTTGGAAAATATTGGGTCATAAAATGTTCAGGTTATTTCTATTGATTGTTAAAAAAAACCATTTAACAGATAACATAAAACTCAGATTAACTGGCAAATTTTTTTCAAAAACTATTGTATCTTTTTGTTTGTTTTTAAAGGTCAATGCAAGTGGTTTGTTTGTTGTGACACATATTTTTTTTACAATATGTGTTTCAGCCACTTTTATAAAAGTAGTTAATCTATTTGTTGCATAATTAAAATAAAAAGAAAAGGACAAAGAACAATTTGAAATTATCATGTGACTATATTGCTGGAGGGCCACTTAAAATTATGTTGACAATCCATTTTATAATAACTAAAGGAAATTTGACCTGAAAGAATTCCCACTGGTTTTATTAAAAACGGGCTCCCAACTTCCTTCATCATTTAGAATATCAATCTTGTAAATGAATTCAGTTATTCTGTATAGGATATAAGCATTATCCATCATTTCTAAAAATGAATCTCCATCTGGGGAGTAGGGAGGAATTACTTTTCCTGAGGAATACCATTGACATTCAGACTAAAATTAGAACAGTATTATCAAGAATTATGCGAAATTTTTGCTGGAAACCCTAGCTATTCCTCTGTTGTTTTTTGGAATTTTACAATCTGTAAAAAGGTTGGAGCAACTGTAATATGAACCTTTTGCAATAAAACAAAATATCCGCAATATGTATTTCAGAAAAAAACACAAATTTAGTCTTACTTTAAACCAGTATTTTGATAAAACCTTTCACGGACAGTTTCGCATTTCTTTGGATAGGCAAGTTAGATAAAACTTATTTTGAGACATGTTTCACCTCTAAATTGTCCTTCGCTGCGCTCAGGACAATTTAGAGGTAAAACACGTCTCACCCACGCAAAATATTCCCTTGAATATAAACCATTAGATACTTTTCCCGCAAAAAAAAATAATATCCCGCACTTTCTAAATCAGCCGTACATTAATAGTTAAATTATCATTTTGCAATTATCCAACATTTTCTCAATTCCAGCATTAGTGGAACCTGAGTCTTTAAGGAATACCATTGAAAGTTACAAAACAGTTACAAAGTTAGTGTTACAAACAGTTTCTGTTCTAAATATCAACAATGAGGAACATGATCTTCATGAGCTTGAACCAGACTCCTATCCTTTACCTGACCAGCACCAATGTATTGATTGGGATGGAAAGTTTATCAAGGCAGTTTGAGAATGAAGTAATGCAAAGATTATAAGAAAATCCATGCCAAGCTAAAAAAGGACTATAAAACGAAAACATGTTTTTATGCCGTTGAAAGTTTGTCTTGTATATAAATATCTACAAATTTTATATTAAATTAGTTTTCTTGAAATAAAAATAGTTTACCTCAAAACCATAGAATGGATCCCCAAAATCAGCATGGAAATAAAAATCAAATACAGCCATAATAATTATGGATGACAAAATGGAACTAATGAACTGAAAACTATATGTAGATATAACTATAGGTGTTAGGTACTTACTCAAAGGCTTTTTCCCAAGGGCAACTTCATAAGTTGCAATTTCCCAAGTGTGCAATTTCCCAGGTGTGCAATTTCTCAAGCAGTAACTTCCCAAATGTATATTTAAGGTTAGGTCAGGCAATGTGGAGAATGCAGCCTCGAATGGGCTCTGGGGCTCAGTTCTGAAGGTTTGGAAAGTTGTTGCTGGGAAATTTCCCCCTCAACTTTCATAAATTTGCAACTGTTTATAGTATTACCCATTACAATTCATATATCTCAATTGGTTACCAAAAGTTAACCCTTCAACCATTATCTATTAAATTTTCAGAGTTTTAAAATTAACAGTTCTGTTTTGTTTAAGTGAGTAAAAAGTAACCTTATTCATATATTATTGACAACTGTGATATGAACAGTCATTCAAATTAAGGCCTGATGGGTAGGGACAAAAATATGTACTGCTGCTAATAAATTGGAAAATACCTATTGAACAGTCACCAACTCTTAGCTTTTTACAAACAGACAAGCGCAAATCAGGTGCTACATCTAAAAAAATTTCATTGAATAATTGTATGGCAAAATTGTGTCAATTTTTTTCTTCAGCTTTTGGGCCACAAACCATTTTGCAACATAATCAATAATTTAATTATAATCAATATTTTAATAAATATTATCATCTAAAAAAATATTATTAAAAACAACTTTTGACTTTCAGTGTAGTAGCAGCATAGTTTCTCCATACCTATTGTTGGTTTGATGGTCTCCTGGAATATTTTTGGTTCTTTGATGAACAGTTCAGTTGCAGTATATCCTTCCCAAGATGTTATACCAATACAAACACAAACAACAATTACCTAAAACAGTCAAACTCAAACCTAGAGCATTGTATGTCTGTACATCTTTCAATCAGTTAACAGGTCAAAAAATAAATCAAACATTCTGTTAATGAAAGAAAATTTTTGCAAATTAAAAGATGAATCCGATAACAAATGGCAAAATTCCTTAACTTAGAAATAGTTGATGAAGGAAAAAGAACAGCAAATATTAAAAATCAAATAGATGTTTTTAAAATAGCAGCAACCTTTGTCAAATTTTAAAATTAATTTATTAAAATTACATTGACCTTACAAAAAAAAAAAAATCTTTTTTTACTGTAATTTTTCACACGTTGATGTTTTAGTAGTTGTTTTTAATTTTCCTTACTATTTTTAGATGCAATAATTGTTAATGGCTTCATTAGGTATATCTTGTATATGTTTTGAATGTCATTAATAAGATTGATATCATTAACATGTTGTAAATTAAAAAAAAAATGGAAATTACCATTTACTGAAAGAAGCATTAGGTTTTAGCAAATAATTAACAGATATATGAAAAGTATGATTTTGAACTATACCAGTTTGAACAAAAGTCTGAAAGTGCTGAACCCAAACAAAGGGTTCTTTTTCATGCAAATATCCAAAGCTTTTCTAATATATGCAGTTTGTGTAAATACACATTGATAATAAACTACCATTGATAAAAGGTTTTACTCCAAAGACTCCAAACCAGACACAGTTATTTGCTTCCCATAAGATCTTAAATAGTTTACCTTTAAAATCCTTAGAAATTGTAAAAATAAAGACTTTGATCTTTTAGTTTTCTTCATTTTAGGAGATGTGTTGATCATTTTATAATATCTAATATATTGAATAATTAAAGAGAATATTTGAAAATGAAGTTTGGTATCATATTTGCTAGCGAACAATATTTTTGTAAACAAACTAAAAAAATTTGGAAGGATGTTGTCATGAATAATGTGTATTTGCTAAATGAATCGATTAAGAACAAAAGAGAAAATCTAAAAGAATTTGCAATCATTCAAAATGTTCTCGTTCATTACACAGAACAGTTTTAAATGGTTTCCATCTTGATTGAAGTACTATCAAAGAACCCCACTAAATTGGAGATCATTAGATTTGTATTAAAGTGCCCCAGATTTTCATTAGATTTACTCCCCTTGATTTTCAAAGGAGACCTCTTAATTTTATTTCATAAACCTTCCTTTTTTTTCTCTGAGTTCTCTATTGGAAATCTATGGGTCTCAAATGAATATCTAGAGGTAGCCAATGAAAAAATAATGGTCTCCAATGACCTCTTGGGGTCCTTGATGAGACAGCAATGGAAATCTGTAATGAAATTGGGTCTATAATAGTAATAGTTTTTACATTCTCAAAAATCTGCTATACATCTTGTTCTTAAACTTAGGTTACATAAAGAAAAAGGTATATGCAAAGCTTGAACAGCTACTATACAGTATTTAAAGAAAAGATGTCATTTGCATCAGATATTTTTATTTGACTAGACTAAATACTTTTAAAAAAGCCTTGCTTTTTATTAATTCATTGCTGACTACAAAATTGTGTTTTAAGGTAACCAGGACATTGAACAGCCTCTGTTAAGTAAACATTTTCATTTAACTTACGTAAAGAGAGGCGAAACTGGGTTAATATATTTTTTTGGAGGGGGTTCGTCAATCCTAGAATTTAAATATCTAATTGACTTAATCTATGTAATTTTCACCATTTGCTTTTACAGTAAGTAAAGACTTTAAATATTTGTGTTTATGGTGACTTTACCAATGTTTGTGGAATTTTCCCGAGTAAACACTAACTAAATTATTTTGCTGTTGAAGTGAAATGTTTATTATGCCAGAGGCCGAATTAAAAGAATTTGAGCCATTGCTTATATTTGAGGCACAGTTCGAATATGGTTTGTTTCACTTAAAATTGTATTAAATGTTTCAAGATTTATGCCAGGGCTCAATTTAAACCCTGTCTTGGGGGGATTTGAGATCCGGCTCAAATTCATTAAGTTGGCACTCAATTCATAATATTTCTAACAATGAACTATTATTATAAAAATATAAATGAAACAATGCAAACTATGAAAAGACAAAAATAGTTATAAATAAAAATTCAAAATGGTTTTATTTAAATATGTATTTATCTACATGAAAAATCAAAACAATAAAATTATTTAAAAATAATAAATTGATAGAACATATCAAGAAACCATATTCCTAGTTCATTATTTTGCCCACATTTAACAACTGTTGAATACCTACTGGCTGTACAATATTGAAAACTTACTAGACATGTTCCAACTAGGGCTGGGCATGTTCCAACTTTTTTTTAAATCGTTCCATTCCGTTCTAGAACAAGGGCCTTAAGCTAGATTGTTCCTTTCTGGTTCCTTATTTTTCAATCGTTTAGTTCTTGTTCTGTTCTGTCCCATTTGCTTCGTTCTGAGTAGAAGAACAGTCATTCTGTTCCGTTCCGTTCTTGGCGTTCTTAGTCAAAGAACGGTTCCATCCCCCTTGTTCTGCTCTTAGTCAAGAACGTTTCCATCCCCCATTCTGTTCCTGGTAAAATAATGATTCAATCTAAGACAAAAGTTGTATAGAAAAGAGTTGGTTAAATAGTAAAAAAAATTATGATTTTATTATAAAAAGTTCCTCACAGCCATAAATATACTTTGAATTATATATTTTAAATTTAGGGTTAAAAGAATAAGCTTAGATAGATTTTTGGGCCAAGCAATGTATAATTTTGTGCGAGCGGGGGGAGGTGCTGGAGTCCTAAAATCCTTTATATGTACAATATACAAAAGTTAAACTGAAACCTGCTCTGTAGTCTTTTGTCAGTTTTGCAGAGGTCAGGGAAGGGTGGGGGGTGGCGCGTTAAGAGAGAGGGGAGGGCCGGGGGTTCAGGAGATCAAATCAAAAAATCTTTCAAATATTTTCAGAGCACATTTCTGATTTAAAAAGCGTTCTCAACTTAGAAGGCCTTCTTGATAATAAGAATGCATTCCTGATTTTAAACATTCTTTTCAAAAATTTCCTTCCGTTTCTTTTACAAATTGTTCCAACATTTTTAAGAACACGTTCATTCTTGATTGTTCTGTTTGTTCTTGTGAAAGAATAATCGTTCCCCAGGAACGACACCCAGTTCTAGTTCCAACTTCTTTCAATCTATTCACTATCTAGCTGTCTGTTTTTAACCAAAATCACTCAACTTTCCGTCCAGCTAAAAGGTTTTTCAAAATGTTAATAAAATTGGTGTTTGTTTATGATCTTGATTTTTTAACGTTAAATGTGAGTAAGTTTGTTAAGTTGCTCTGTACTTTTGGACTCAAATTAAAAATTTGATTAGATAAAAGTAAATTTCTTTTAGGTATATTCTTTCATGAACATTTAATTTTAAAATGTTCCGTTTTTTGTAATCCATTTGTTCTTTTCAATTTTCCTTTAATTTCTCTTCATGAAGAGAATTTTTTTGGTTGTTTTTCATTAATTTTTAAAAATTGTCATTTGTTCACAAATCATTGCCCACCCCTAAATATAAGGAAACACCTTTAGAACAAGCAAAAAACTGATATTCATGTTTCTGTTTAATTGAATTGTTGGGGCATGTTTGGAGAATGGGCGAGGTCAAAAATGGTTCTTTTTAATTTTCAATATTGTAAAAAAATGAATATATTTAATGTTAGATCAAATACGTTTACAGGTATAAAAGGTTAAACCATCAAGGTTCGATACAAAGACTTAATTCCTTTATATATAATTAATATATTAAGAACTAATCTATATTACCTTGATAATTCTATTAAAGAAATTATTTTTTACAATCGTAATACAATCTCTTTCACAAGCCACGATCTTACTGTAGTACAGCATAGGAGTGTACTAGTATACAGGAAGGTGGGGGGGATGGTTGCAGTCCTTCACAATGTGGTATCTAAGGAGGGGGTCAGAAAAATGGAGTATTTAAATTTAAAAAATGTATCATTAAACTATTGCAAAATACATTAACTGTCAGGCTTGCTTCACTCTAGTTCTACATGAAAGAATATATTAGATGCGTATATAATTTTAAACTATAAAGTTTATGAAATTAAAAAAAAAAAATTACTTAGAATTATTATGAAAATTGAATATTAGAATGTAAAAATTGGAATCGAAATTGAAGATTAGAAGTAAAGTTTGAAGATTATAATTAGAAATTTGAGATTTTAATTAGAAAGTTATAAAATTTTGAAAATTTCACTTCACTAGAGATTTATATATATATATAAAGGATTTTTATAATCTAATATTGGAGTTGGTCAAGTAATGTTAGTATTGAGTAATTCGGACATCTGAGGAATATAGCTGGAGATAAAATCCTGGATCTTCCTGTGCAGTGTATCAATCCATCAGTAATAGTTGATGTTTATCCAGCATTAAATGATATCTTAAACATTTTACCTCATCCAGATATGGTTTGAACATCAGGATATTTTGAACATCGATAGTATAATAGTGTATTTACTATGTAACTATTTCTCCTCTTCTTCTATTGTGTAATGAATTATCTTCTATAGTTTGGTATCAGAGTAACTGTATGCAATCTTGTTAATGCAATCATCGTTATCAATCAGCAATCCATGAACAGTTTTGACCAAAATAAACTTCAGAATTTCTCTCTAAGATCAGTCCGAGATGTTAGTTAAGGGTTAATATAAAATTTGAATTTTTCTATTATACTATATACTGTGATTAGTTATCCAAAAAAATTATTGTTTTAAAAAATATATCTCTTGGATCCTCTTGTTGCTTCTACTCCCGGAGCTACGAACCTAAAATATGTTACATAAAGGAAAACATCTCCCATCAATATTTCCTTGTGTAGTTTGTATGCCACTGTATATTTCGTGATATATAAATCTTTTTCCAGGGTTTACAGTTGAACACATTCAGCCCATGTTCCTCCCTTCTCCCACCCTCCTCTCCACCTACAGGTCCTCAGTCACTGTCAGATTGAAACAGTTGAGATGTTAACAGCCCGTCTCAGGGAGCAACCTGGCTCCTTCATGATGATGATACAGATACTCAGCTAGCAACAGGCGATGCTTACATCCAACCCAATAATGTTCCAAGAATTCCAAAATTATCATGCAAACAAAGAGTGAGAAACGTAATCCGTCAAACCTGAAAATGATAAACCGAGAACTCTCCCCCTAATCCGAAGCCTGGGGTGAGCCCAAACCTGTTGTTCCAGTACCTGTTGATCTACTCCACGAACATGAAGGTCTACTAAGCTCATATGAAGTGACCATTCATATTCGTCAATAGTTCCTTTGTTATTATTTAACCAACCAATTTCAATCCCTACTGGAAAAAATATTTTAAAACATTTGTCATTTTCCATTTCTCATTCTACTTTTAAAAAATGTAAATAAATATCCTTATCAATCTCGTTTATTTTACTAAACTGACTATTTAGTCAACAATTATGTAAGTACAAAATTTAACCTCAACGGATTTTGATGAATTTGAAACATATAATAATGTTTTTATAACAGAAGCAATATTTACTTAAAATGGGTTGGGTGGGGTGGAGAATGTGTGACACCAGTTCTTGTTAGATCGCTGAAGTTAAGCACACTTGTCCATAGCCAGTAACTGGATTAGTGTCCAAAGGTTCGATTCCTGTACTCCACACAAACCTGTGGTTTCAAAAACATTGGAAGCCGACATCTGGTTAAGCAGTTATGACCACCTGACAGATGTAGGAGGACAGAGGGGTGGCTGTCAACAACTCTCACAGTCAAAGAGTGCATGCTTTCTACTCAACAAGAAAGAAGTTTTAAGTGGATTGATCCAAGTGAATGATGATGAAGATAGGAATGGTGGCCAAGCAGGGATAGTCTATGTTTGACAGCTAAAGGTACATGGGGGTATCTAATCCGGGCTTACAGATGTTAGGGAGTAATGAGTATGATGTTTCCTATCAGTATGACACCCAGGCCTCATTCCAGTATATCAGCAGGATTCTCTATATTCTCAGGCCTAAGGAGAATCTTAGGCAGCTGGAATCTTGTCAACCCTCTTCTCAGTATGAATGAAGCATGGAAGGGTGAATGTGCTGCCAGATTACAACCCCTGAGATGAGATTTTAAAAGCTTAAACCCAACTAAAACCAAAACTCGGGCATAGGATCCAAGTCAGGATTGGTTCTAATTCTACCAATGAGGTTCTGTGTTGCAAGCTTTCTCTCTGTAGCAGACAGAATGCCGTCAGATCAGCTGTGACAAGGGGATGTAAGTTTTTATAATTCAAACTTAATGTAGATACATTATTTTGATAGTATGTTTATTTTATATAATAAATAAAATTTGACACCACAAATAATTTCCGAGATTTTAAATGTACAAATATAAAAGATTTTACGAAATTTACGATCATCAGCTGCTGAAGACTCAAGCCTTAAAGAGAGTAAAACCCAAGATGGTTGGGTCATACTAAACTCAAGGCCATCCAAAACCTGGGTCTTGACTTGAGCTTTACTTGGGTCTCACTCTCAGCAGACTTAAAGAACGGGTTTTACTCGGGTTTAAGCTTTTAAAATCTCATCTCTGGTAGATCAATATAAAAACCCAGACAACAACAAACTTTTGCAATAGAAAAAATTCCGTGATTTGATCGTAACAACCCAATCATGTCCTGAGGACATAAAAATCTCTTTTAGTATTTACTTAAAATGCATCATGGAAAACTAGTTCACACACTCGACAGATATTACACGAGAAACAAGAAACAAAACACTTTATTAAATAGTAAAAACGGTATTATTGGTTGAATGATGAATTCTGTACATAAATATGCATGTCTTGTTTTATTATTTAGATTATATTATATTGTAACGGACGAAATAGTGATCTTTTGGTGTTGTAAATAGTTTGCAGGAGAGACATATATCCCTTTCTCCAACTGTAAAGTGTTCAAGTTATTCTTAACAGCCCCCCAAGTGGGGCCGATGAGAGTCAGGATTACCGACCGACAATTCACCTGGAAATCCTGAGGACTAGGAGGAGGGAGAGACAGCCAAGTATGAGCTGACTGAAGAGAAGGAGGAGGATCAAGATCGTAACTGTTTTGTGTATCTGTGTTCCCTCTGACTGTACAAATGGCCGGGCCAAAGGGGCTGAAAATGTCTTGGACACTGGGTAGCCTGGGGTGACATAGGGTAAAAATATCTGAATTTAAAAAAAAAAATTTCTTCAGCTAGTATAATATAGATTCTAAAACCCATGTTCCTAAGAATCTACCCACCATTCACGCCACTTTGAGCATTAACCGTCTATGTATGAAGCGGTCGATATTGACCACTCACTTTAGTCACCCATTACCCCCTTATGGGTTTACAAATAAATTTTTTTTTTTTAGTTCTGCATAACTTGAGAACCCAGAAACCAAGTTCAAGCATATCTTTGCTCGTTTTTGTTTATATTCAGTGAAGATCTTGATAGGTATTGAGAGGATACGCAAAAATTAGACAAAAATGTGGGACCCCCACTTTTTTACATTTTTAACATTTTCGTGATTTTTGTTTTAAAAAATATGTATAAAGTAGTTACTTTTTATAAAATTCACATTTTAATGGTTAAAATAATTGTTTTAGTATAATTTTGGCAGCTTTTTTGAGCGGTCTTTATCGACCGCTTCGTACATGTGGGGGACATAACAGTAGGGCAAAATAGATGGCTTCCCCAAGTATCAGAATAATATAAACTGCATTGTTCTTTATATTTTCATTGAAATAATGCGGGATAAAAAGGTAGGGATGAGAAGGGATGGGTGGGATGGTATGGGAGGGATGGAAGGGATGGATTGGATAGGAAGGGAGGGATTGGAAGGAATGGATGAGAAGGGAGGAATGAGAAGGGAGGGAGGAATGGAATGGATTCATGATAGTGAGGGAGGGATGGAATATTTCTGAATGGTATATATAATACTTAGTATAAATTTTATGAAAACTAGTTCTAGAAGATAACAGGGGCGTGTACAGGATTTTGTACAGAGGGGACTTAAAACTTTTTTTTACAGGGGGGATCGGGCTCAGAACCCATTGGGGTCTGAAACCCCCCAAGATTTCACTTAACCAGGGCTGACTGCTGAGTAATGTTATAAAGGTGGAGGGGGGATCAGTAATGTTATAGAAGGGGGACGGAGGTAATTGCCCCCCCTCTTTTAGGCCTCCTAAAACAAGCTGTTTTCAATATTTAACTATAGATATGTTTACTTTTAATAGAAAAATTACAAACTTTGTTTGTTCCAGAGCGGTCGATTTTGGCCATTTAAAAATCCCGTGTTGATGAAGCGGTCGATATCGACCGCTGGTTGATATCGACCGCTGTCCCTATCTCTAAAACTGCATTGTATAAAAAAAATAAAAATAGTTCTGTTCCTCAGGGAACATTTCTAAATAAAATTGAAAATTTAAAAAAAAAAAATTTTGAAAAATATTAAGTTTGGACATAGACGGTTAATAATTTATTTTAATTAAATTTTACAATATTTTTAAATTTCAATATGATATCAGATGGAAACATTTTGAGAATTCTATATTTTTTGTTTTTCATTCTTTCTTCTTGATCTTCCATTCCTTGTCCATCCTTCAATCATACTTTGGCTAATTTTGAAAATAGAAATAAATGAATTTTTTGGATGTTTTCTGCAGCTAGCCAAATTGCAGAGGCAGAACTATTTTCTGGAGAACTGTATCTATATTCTATATATTGAGAGTAGCAAGGTTACTCTCTCCCTTGTTTGTTTTTAAAATTTTACTTCAGTCCTGATACTGTGTCAGCTCCTGCATTCCTAACACACTTTCAATAAACTTTTATTGATGGAGGGAGAGAGGGGTGAGGGGGGCGTTTTACACATTTTCCAGATTTTTATCTCAAGTAGGCAGTGTTGCCAACTCCAAAAGAGGGGTTTAGGCCGGAGAGAGGATACAATTAGGCCCAAAATCCAATCTTTAGGCCCATATTTTATAATTTGGGGCGAAGCCTCACACAACAACAAAAATTGGGGGGCGAAGCCCCCCAAAAAAAATTTGGGGCCTGAAAGCAAATTTTTGGGCCTAATTTTAAATATTTTACCAAAATACCTAATTTATTGCGACTTTTGATTCAAATATCTTCCAGCATAAATAGAAGCGACCTGAAAGCTAATAAATTATAATATTCATTTGTATAGAATCCATGATTTGTTCCAGTTTCTACCCAAGGGAATAGGTTCAGACATCTCCATGTTTTAACTTTTATAGTTTACTATATCAACCTTGATGTATGAGGTCTGTGAAAAATTCTAAAACTCACGAAGTAATTTCATTCTTACTTTATCCAAACAATGCCTGGCTGTTTTCTTTACCAATTAAGATCAATAATTTTCATTCGGCCCACAATTTCCTTAGGCCCAAAGCAATTTCATTCGGGCTGTTTTCTCGTTTTGGGCCTAAAGATTCGGGCGGTTGGCAACACTGCTGAAGTAGGACATAGAGGGGGGATGGGACGTCTGCCATCCTGTATATTTGTCTTTATTCGCTATCAGCGAAAAAAAAACAGAAAGTGTAAAAGTCAAATCCCCTTATAATTTTTCCTGTTTATAGTTTTCTTCTTCTTTCTTGTTTATCTTGCTTTAAGCACCCATCTCTACTGTATAGAGATTTCCCTTCCACTTTTTTCTGTTCAATTTATTTTTTCTTCTTGCTTCTTGTTTCTTGTTTTTACACTTGGAGGCCTTTCCAAATAATTCTATTAACATCAAGTTGTGGAGCAGGTAGGAGAGAGATAAGGAGGTTTGTAGGAAGAAGGGTATAGGGGATTTCTCCCTGTGTTCCTTCATTTCATACTGTTTCCCAGGGGAATTAAGGAATTTACCCATAACTGCACCCCATATGCAAAATGGGGAGTTGTGATCCTTGAAAGCTTTCTTGAGAGGTATCTTCCATGGCAGTCCAGTCCTCACATCTGGTCGAGTAAAAAAACCGGTATCATTGTGCATTGCTTGTATTCCCATGAGGGGTTAAACTCCTCTTTCAGTGCACCAAGCTGAAGATGAAGGTTTGTTTTAATCTATGCTTCCAGCTTTCCCTGTAGGATACTAGATGCGTAACTAAACTCAGCGCTTCCCCAGCTGCAATTCTGGGACTGCATAGTAGGTCCGTTCTGCTTGAGAGAAAGCACTAGCAGGCAGCTAGTTAAATGACACATAATTATCTTCTCAGCTTCACATATGCTCTTGAGTTCAAACATAGTATTCTTGGGAATCCTAAAATAAAATAGTTAGATACATAATAGTAGCTTGTATATGTTTAATTCTTGAAAATAAAGTAAATATTTCATCTGCTTCATATTTAACGATATATATATATCATCTGCTTTATATATCAATATATATATATATAAGAAAACTATTTTCATCTACTCCATATATCCAACCATTATATATATCTTCTGCTTTATATAAATCTATTTTTATCTACTAGATATATCCAGATGATATATCGACCAGAACAAGGTTAACAACATCAACCACTGCAATAACATCATCTCCAAGTGATTCAACAACAACAGACACATCAACAACATCAACCAGGACAAGAACTACTTTACCTACATATTCACCTACAGGCCTAGCAGAAGAAAAAGAATTGGAAGATATGAGACGATTTGAAAATGAATTATTAGAAAGAGAAAACTCGCTTGGCAGTACATTTGGGAATCTAACTATACAAGACCAAGAACTTACAAAACAAATACAAGATATTTCTTAGAAAATAGCGAAAAGTCTAACAGATGAACAAGCTATAAACGAGCAAATAACCAAAATAATATTGTCACAAATTTCAGGAGAACAAAATGTGAATAAAATACTGGGTATCTTAGATAATAACATAAAAAGATCAAATAAACTAACTCAAATAATTATGTGTTAATGGACAGGCTTGATATATTCAGTTTAAACATGAGAGAATTAAGTCAACATTTTGGGTCAAGTGCTATCCAATCGCTAAAACTCTCAAAAGCTAAAATAGTCTGGAATAATGAGGAATTCACAATTTTGGTAACGATACATAAATTATGGGAACCATTTCAGATCTTTAATAAAAAATCTATGGTCGTTTCTTATGACAAGAAAAATCTGGAAATGGGAAACGGATTAATGATTGAGCCAGGTGTAGCAATTAACTCACTAGGAGAATGTATATTCAGTTAAGAATTTATACAAAAGTGCACTACAGTAGGGAACTCCATTTAATGTAATGGCAAAGACGTTCGGGTTCATATTAACAGAACTAATACATGCAAACTAATTATTATTCATAACTGGCTGAACAACAACACAAAACCATACAACCCATGTTATGACAATATAGTAATTAGGCCCACAAAAGAACAAGACTTCATCATTAAAGAAAACTCCATCATTATTATGAGCAGAACAGAAGACATTGGTAATTACCACTGTTATGTGAAACTGCTAAAAAAAAAATTTTTTTATATATATATATGGAAAACAACAAAAAGAAAAAAAATCAAAGCTATCTTCGATAAAATAAAATTTCTTATTATTTAACTATATTTTGGTTGAGGATGCATAAATAACAAACTAATTTTAATTTACCTTTGATTTATTTACTTTATTCTTATTCAAGTTTAAATATTTTTTAACTTTTGAATTTTCTTATTTTTCAGATTTATTTTAACTTTTAATTATTTTTCAGGAATATTATTGAATTAATTACTGTAATATTTTTAATTTCAGGAAAATTAATAGTTAAAATTCAAGTTATTAAAAACAATAGTGAAAAATAAACTTAGTAAACACACCTGACAAATCTTTGGAGATAAAAAGGGAAAACTCCTGGGAAAGAATGTAATATGGGATGGAATAAATCACAAATATGCTTGATGGAGAATGATGAAACAAATTCATCTTGGAAAGCCGCCCATTGGATATAAAATTAACTTCTCGTATCAGGATTGGTCAATTTACAACAAACCCTCCTCATACCAAGAAAACTAGTTTCTAACATAGAAACCTCAATGAAAAGACGTCATCAAAACACAACTCAAAGACGATCAAAAGGAATCAGATGAATCCTTCAAAGAGGAGACAAACAAAGGAAATAATCCTGAAGATACAAGCCATCAGACAAGAAAGTAAAAACAAAACCCATCTGAGGCTGGATAAACCATCCTAAATTCATATATCCTTTGAGTACAGTAATTTGTTCACCCAAATTGCTAGAAACGATCCCTTTGGAGTTTAGACTGCCCGAGACTGCTCGCACCGGTGGATCGGAGCACTGACGGAGATAGAGGCATGGGTACAAGATGACTTCGGGGCTGGACGGCTCTGAAGAGCTCACTCTCATTCAATCTATCATTTCGGTCTGACATGTGTTTACTTATTAGAAAAAGCCTTTAACATTCATATTCTTTGTATTTCAGACATAAAATGAGGTCCGTGGAAATCCCTAGATTCTCATATATTGGTATAATAGACGCAAAGGAAAGTTTTTTGCTTCTTATTTTAGCTAGATCTGGGCAAAGTTTTGCTCACAAAACAAAGGTTTTTGAAAATTAACTGGAGAGTCCCTTAACGAACAGCAAAAACCGTTAATTTTTTAATTATGAACGACACAGGTTAGGCATTTTTGAAAAAAAATAACAGTTAAACAGTTAATTTCGATTTTTCTGATTATTATTGCATTACACTTTTTAAAAAAGATTTGAAATTTTTTACGTGTTTTGATGTTTTTAGAATTTGCCTTCTGTGTTAATAAACCATTAAATAATTTTTTTTGCCGTTAATGTAATTAATGCTAAAATATACCAATAACGGCATGATAGCCAATATTGATTTCATTCACCGCTAACCTTGTAAAAACTGGACCATTACGGCTGTTGAAAATTTTCCGTTAACGCCTGTAATAAAATTGAGATCCTTAACGTTAATGTTCCATTCTTACTTTTGAAATTAACGAATACCTGAAATTTTTCTTTTTTAACAGTTGAAACTAACCGTTAATGAAACAGCTAGAAAAAGTGCCCAGCCCTAAATTTCTAGCAAAATCGTTTGGAAACATAAATTTCTGAAAGACCCAAATTCCATGCATACAGATATGTTATGCGGCTCTATGTTTTTTTGTGGTTTGAAAATAGAAAGCAGAAATTGAAAAGTAGAAAAATCAAATAAAAACTGAATTTTGAAAAAAGAAAATTAATTGCTATTTTCTTTTTATTCACAGATAGATACACTTTTCTCATCTTTATTTTTTAAAATTTATTTACGCATTTTTAAGAATTTTTTTAATAAATGCTGCAATAATTAGATCTTTTTCCTTTTCTATTTCTTGTCTAGCCTTCTTTGATTCTTTTCGTTTGTTTTTACTTGCTTTTTTTCTCTCTTTTTTAATCATTTTCTTTCCATCTTTTTTTCTTTTGTTGAGTCTTTTTTTCTTATTTTTCTTAGCTTTTTCCTTGCTTTTTTTGTCTATTTCTACACTTTTTTCTTTTAATATATCCATTCTTTTCAATACTTGTTTATCCCTTTTCTCAATTTTTTCATCTTCTTTCTTTTTTCTTTTCTTTTCTTTTTTACTTTTCCTAGATTCTTGCTGTTTTCCCCATAGTTGGTCCATAGCACCCTCATATAGTCTAAAACTTGGATCTTCTTCAGAAGCATCTTTCTTGTTAAATATGTTCTTAGGACAAACCCTAAAAGACACACTGTTTTTTAATTATTATTAGTTTCTATGTTCTTCTTGTAAAAAAAATGGGAGAGATTTATAAAATATAAACAAATGTTAAGGCTTTAATAATCTATTAATCGAACCTTATATTTGTAAACTTTCGTTTCTTGCATTCTTCCTTGGTTTCATCACTCTAATAAAATTTATTTCCAATTAAACTTGTGTTTCAGAGAGGTGCAGGGCCAGAAAAAAATCCATAAAGACATCAAGTAGACCTCCTTTAAAAGGAACTTCTCATGTTACTAACATGATCCTTAACTGTCCAGGGTTAGGTTATTTTAAATAATCATTTGGGAAATATTAGAAATCTATGTTTTTGGGCGCTATGACATCTGCTCTATTTCCATTTGCTCTATGGTCATTTCCTCAGTTCCATTTGCTCCATTAACCATTTGATCTATAACTCATAGATCACGACATTTGCTCTTTATGTCATCTGCTCTATACATCAATTGATCTATGACATAACACGTCATTTGCTCTATAAACATTTTTATGACTGTGATGGTCCAATTGCTCTACTCAACATTTGCTCTATGAGTAAACACGTCATTTGCTCTATAAACATATTTATTCAATGCATCACATTCAGCTAACAGGAAGTTTATTTGAGCAATATCTGATGGATGGCTGTGCTCAGGCAAGTTTAGAATATCTTTACCATCTATGAAAGTTTTAGCCATGGCAGAACAATTCTGCCTTCTATATTCAAGACATCTCCAGTTCTGATAGACACTCTGTTTGTTTAGAGTAGAATAAATATAGTTTTCACCACATATTAGGTTTTTTTTACCCCTCTTATTATTGAGCAGTCTCGCTGTCATGATGGACTTTGAAGAACTTATGAAAACTGCAATTTGCGAATTTTTCAAAAAAAATTCCCGCATTTTATAGTCAAGTTACGCTCAGGAATTCCAATAAAAGCTATTTTATAGTGTATTTTTATGTTATAAAGAAAATGGCGTGTTTAGTCATAGGAAGATTGAATATAGGGCAAATTATGTATAGAACAAATGACGTATAGAGCAAATGACTTGATAGAGCAAATGGAACTAGAGCAAATGACCATAGAGCAAATAGAAATAGACCAGATGTCGTAGCGCCATGTTTTTGTTTTTAAAATCTGTTAATTTCCTTTTTTTTGGCTTCTTTAAAGAATTGTCTTGCGCTATTATTGTTTCAGAATTAATGGAGGAATTCTCAGAATTAATTACTATTCTGGCTTGGAAAATCGATGTTATCTTCCATATCGGGAAAACAAATTTGTTAGGTTGGTTCCATAAAAGTTAAAAAAAAATATTGAACTATACCTGATACTTTTTGTTTGTCATCACGTTTTTATTTTCTAAAATAAGAAAGAAACATCATCAATATTTTTTGTTGAATTTCTAAATCACTTACTTAGATCACAAAAAGTATCTTTGTCATAAGAATGAATGAATTTTCCAATTTCTTCAAAAGTGACTGGTTCTGGCTAAATATATAATTTCTAATTTGACAACTGCTTTACAGAGAAGTTAAGGGAATTTTTCTATGCCAAGGGTTCCTAAAAGCAATTTTACTTACAAAACATCCAAAGCGAGGGATGTTTTGTTGGCAAAATTGGTTGAGGTAATGCGTGGTGAAGTAATATTTTTAATTAGTAAAAAAGTAGCTAAACACAATTTTGATTTTCTTTTTAGATGAAAAATGTTCTAGTTTTTTTATGAAAACTTCTCAGAGCAAGGTCATGGCTTTACTTTATTGTACCAAGAAACATGAAAAAACTTAACGTCCATTTGTTGTGAAAATTCAGGGGTAAAAAGGCCTTAGAATTTCTATAATAAAATCTTACTGCACATGTATCTAAATACTGACAAAATGTTCCCCTGAAACCAAGTCTCTAAAAATGAAATAAAATCATGTCATATAAAGCAGTACATGTCACATGTCATATACAACACATTTTCTAACAAATATATATAATCTTTTTTTTGCTCAGCACCAGAAAATTGTGCCTCCCTCAAAATTGTGCAAACAGTCTTTTTTTCAGAACAACATTTTTGATATCCTAATCAAATTAACTTTTATATTTTTTATCCAGAATATGTCTGTTTTAAAGAAAAAAACATTTATTTGTACACAAACTCAAGTTTGTATTGACTGGGTTCAATATGGCTCATAAATCTAGATTTTCTAAGTCATATTTCTTATTAAATTAAAAAACTAAGGTTGAAAACAAAAGAATTTTGCTTACCAAATCAGAACTGTTTGATTCAATATTATATTTTTCTTGTGCATCATATATATTTGCGCCACCCAGCGGGTTTTCTACAAATTTACAGTTCAAAATATTAAAATATTAAAATATTAAAGTATTAAATATCTAAAAAAAAATTTCAATTAAAGATTCTAATGACATCAACTTTAGATACTTTCAATAGATTTTCAGCAAAAAGGAGAAATTTTTCAAGAAAAAATGGTTTTTTGCCAAACATTTTGCTAAATAAGAATGGCGAAAAAATTATTTTCCTTTTAAAATCGTTTTCACGTAATTTCCCATCGTTTTCACATTTTTTCACTTAATTCATTTTCGCCAAAAAATGTAAAATTAATAATAAAAACTGTATTTTACCATAAATAAAATCAATCAAAAGTTCAACATTTTAAAAAGCATGATTTTATCGAAAACTATATATACAGTTTTTAATCAAAAATACAAGTAATTAACATTTTAGCAAGTATCATACATTTTAAACTGTGCTACCCTAAAGGTGATTTAAACTTAATCGAGACCAGGCCAGTAAATTCATCCTGAACAAAAATATTATAAAAATCTAAAAAAGATAAAATTTTAAGCATAATTATTAATTAAGAAACTCACAATTTGAAAGTATTGCCATGGTAACCTTAATTTTTTGGATTTTTAAGAATTCTTAATTGCAATTTTTCAGTATTTTGTAAAAATTATTTAAAGTGGCGTGACTAGGGGGGGCGCCCCCACCCTAGCTTGACTCCAGCATGATCATGATTGTAAAGCATGTTTTATCAGATTTTGTCAATTAAGAAAAAAATACCAATTTTGTCTTTAGCGCTTCACGCATCATTTCTAATAGAATTTCTAACTATTTTTTTGTTTTTGAAAGACTGTCTATCATTCTTAAAGGGAGTGTTTGCGAAAAATAGGCTTAATGCGATAATAAAGCGCTTTTGATCTCTACTAATCTTACTTCTAGCTGAATTGCATCTATAAGGAGAAAATTGTTAAAAACGACAAATACCGAAGAAGGTAGTGTCCATATAAATTCAGAAAGATGCAACATACGACTTAGACCGTAAAAAATCTATTTAATTTCAAACAAATCATTCAGATATTACAACCTATAGTCATTGATTATCTTTTGCAACATTTGTATATAGTTGTTTTTACATAATATGTTTTAATTGTTATGATCTGAGAGTTACTTATAAAAACATTTATTCCTGTTACGAGGATTTTTGGTAATGAAGACGACATTTTAATATTTTCCAGGAATGTTCGAAAACAAGTTGTAAGCTTATTATTAATTAAAAAAATAAAATCAAAACATATTATGAAAAATCAAATATATACAAATGTGGCGAAAGACTCCCTTTTTTATTTTTCGCAAACACTCCCTTTAATTTATCCTCCTTTCAAAAAACCTGTATATATTTTATTTCTCATAAGTATTGCGATACAAATATCATTTAGGGCTAAACAAAATCTGTCAACCTAAGAAAAATAACAAGAAATATAATAAGGTTTATATGGAACTAATAGGACTTTTGCAGACTATAAGAGAAAAACAGTGCCTCACTAGCAAACAAGGACAGAAGGACTTCGATCAGAAAGACTATTATGAAATATGGACAGACTAAATATAGTCAAGTACTGCTTAGGACTGCACAGACCTACGATTAAGGGACACTATAGTGGACAATTATGACAAATAGATGAATTACAAAAAAAATGCAGACTGTAAATACAGACTGGGGACTATATATACAAAGTTAATATGACTAAGCCAGGGACTAGCAGACACTAATAAATACATGTAAAAACACTAGAAGACCAGAAATTTTTTGGCGCTTCGCGCACATGTTTAAATAAAATTAATTGGCTCATATCATTCATTTTAAAGCTGTTGAACACCATAGTTTCAGTGGGTGTAAATATTTCCATTTACTGTTATAACGCCGATATAAGGATTTATCTCTAATTGGATAATGAGCTACATACAAAGATAGATGTTGCCGCCATGCAGTTTTTATTGGTTCAGAATAGACAACAAACACATGGCTGAACCCTAATTGGATCAGGCGCTAATGGACTCGGCAAACTGGAGTGTGAAGTATATATTTTTAAACACAAGAACAAGCCATGGTCATTACAAGCCCCTCGAATCATTTTGCACCTGCCCCTCAAAAAAGTGTTCGCTGTGCCACTGATGATCTCGCCTTGTAAAATTGGGCCATAATCATGACCGATGAACATGAAGTGGCTCTAAGAACTCAATTTTTGGACAACCCCCCCTTTTTTTAATACACTAAAGTCTATTTAGGTTTGAGATTTTGCTAATGTAAGAATGAATGATATTTGAAAAAAAAATTATAGTCCCTATCTAATATCTTTCCGCGCCAGAAATCAGAAAGTAGTCTTTTAAGGGCCAAGATAATTAAAATTTATTTCAGAAAGCATAATTTCTATATTTTTCACATAATAAGTTTTAAAGATTGATATTTTGAAGCAGGAAGATAATTCTTTAAGAAAAGGAAATCTAATTAATCACTTTAAATTAGTCACATTAATAATTTTTTTTGCTGAATATTTGATGAATTACCTTAATAGAGCAGATATGCAGATTTGTTGTAATAAAACATTTGTCATCCTTACAAGTATCCTCATCATAAGATCTAATTAAAATATTTAAGACAAATTTTTTTAAACTTTATTGCTTAACCTTACTTTATCAGTTTTAGTTCTTTCAGTGTTTTCCTTGCAGTGTTGAATGTTGTTAAAATCCACCTAAACAACGATTTTTTTCTTTGAACACGTTTATTATCAATCTAAAACGCACTTTACCTCTGAGGCATGAAGATTTTTTTATGACCAAACTATATTATCATTCAGTTTATAACAAATACAATCGGAAAACTATTAGTTTTTCAATTTGCTAAATGTCCAGATTTTGATTTATCTCACATCTTTAAGATACAAAAAGCGTATTTGGCCACTTCCAATTTTTGTTTATTTTAACTTTTCCTGTTTACTTTTTAATTTATCAAAAATTCTTCCACATTTAATTAAGGATTTACTATATGCCTTTTGTGCCATGCAAAATTGAATGAAACTTCAATGAAAACCTGAAAATCTTTAAAAAAAAAACATTGCAACTGTTAAAACTGGCTATTTCTGCATTGAATAGTCTTTTCTTGACATTAAGTCTGAAGTTTCATCTTCTTTGGGTAACCCTGTAAGTAAAAATGTCACATTTTGCTATCTACTATTTTACATTGAAGTTTCTTACTTGGCTACACAACACTTAAACAGTCCTCCTCTTTTTTTGCATTTCTTTGTAAATTTACTTGATTCAGCTTTTATACAATTCTTGAGAACCTAGAAAAAATCACAAGTTTTAGTTTAAAATTATTTTTCCAAAAAACTCTTTGTTCGAATGAAGAATCTAGATGCATTAAAGTAAATGTAAGCGCATTTTTAATTGACCTTACATTTATAGAGTGGTGTGTCCGATTTACAATGATACCCACTAAACCTTTTTTGATTAAAGATTGTGTAGATATTTTTATTTATATTTCTGGAAATAAAGTGCCAAGAGACCGCACAAGTGTAAACTAGCCAGGAGTGTAAAATGTACACTGTAACCTCGATAACCATAAACTATTCCGAGAGCGTACTGCATATTTGTTTACTATAAGCAATGAATGTAAGGCAAGGAAAGTCAATTGCTGTTTTGTATACTTTGTGTACATATTGAAACCAGTTCTATTTGGGGGATTTTATAAACAATAATAGATGCATCAGTGTTCGTTCAGTATTCGAGGAGGGGGGTTCAATGGAGAATTTCCTTCTCCTTAGTACTGTCTGTGAAAACATTTATTTGGAGGGTAAGTGATTAAAAAAAATTACCAATCGTCCAATCTTTTAAATTTTCATGCTCATCATCTAAATCTTTGATTTTTCTGTGCAAATTTATGTTGGTAGGCGATTATATTAATAAAATAAAGACTACTTTTTATTTAAGTTTGTATTGTTAAGAAGCTTTTTTGAAGAACAAAGCTACTAGAAATTTTAGTTAAACTTGTTTAATTTTATGTTTTTGTGTATCCATGCTGTTTAAAAGCTGGATATAAATCAAAATTAAAATCGAAAGTTGTCTTCATGATATTGATATAATCGCCTACCATCGTAAAGTGAAGCCTAAAGCAAAATAATTTTCATATTTTAAGTATTGAACGAATTGAACCATTCCTTACCCAAAAACGACCATAATATAGTTTATAGTTGATAGTTTATTTCTGTTCTTGAGATTTTTTTCAACAAAAAAGACGTTGTACATTTATTGGGTCTCATTGTTAAATAATTAAAAATGCAGAAGTTTTTCCACAACCTTTGTAAAATATTACAATGGAATAACTTAAAGTTTTTTTTAATTTTGATAATTTATGTTATAAATTCCTATGACCAGAATAAATCATTGATTTTTTATTTGAAAGATGGATCCCATGTCAGGCTGTGACACCCCTACTCTTGTGTTTATATTAGAACCCAAAGACAGTACACTGCAGTACAAAAAATGCGTACACCACTGAAATGACTTTCCTTGCCTTACATTCATTGACTATAAGGAGATTCTGGCCTTTAGTATATTAATCTTAGGAAACAGTTGTGTACAGTGTACAGTACAGCTAACTGAGCACACAGGTAGAGAACTATCCTCCCCCCTGGTAAACAGTTGGGTACAGTGTACAGTACAGCTAACTATGCACACAGGTAGAGAACTATCCTCCCCCAGCTGGTAAACAGTTGTGTACAGTACAGCTAACTGAGCACACAGGTAGAGAACTATAATCCCCCTGTTTCTACCTCATCGTTGTCCAGACAAAGGTTTATGGGAACTGTTGTGAATCAGACATACCTCACTATGTATATAAGGTCACTTGAAATTACGATCACAGTCCCTTTACACAAATCAGACCCCATGCTTTTAAAAGGCGTTAAAACTTACATCACTTGAATCCTCTCTCTTAGATGCGTAATCATATCCGTACACCTCCCTCCATTTTTGGGTTTTGTTCTTTCCAGTCATGTACTTTAACACTTCAGGGTCCTCAAAGTTTAGATATCGGTTGTCGAATGGGTAAGTGGTAACCTAAATTATATTATCATATTAAAGAGACAGAATTTATCTTTACGCGACTATATAATCTTTAATATTAATCAGACAAAGGCCTCAACGCACAATTTATAATCTCTGTTTGTATGTTGGGTTGTGTGATGTTTGTTAACAAAAAGCACCAGAACGGCTGAATTTATTTTTGTGGTAACTCATATTGCAATTTGATTTTCTTTTCAATTTAAAGTTTAAAGTTTATCATGTTTGTTGACATAAAAGTTCAGAAATTTATAAACATTTTTTAATCAGAACAGATTGTCATAATTGAACTAAATATATTTATTTATGTATTGTACATTTTATCATGTATCTGGCCAAATTGTAATTCGAATAATCTATCAATTTCACCTGTTTTACTTCATCCTAAAACAAAGCTTATTTGTTACCATCATTCATCATATATTCCTATATGAATATTGTTTTATGCTATAATTGTATAAACTATCTAGAAGTATATATAACGTTATTAGAAACATCAAATTCCTTAGATAATGCATTTGCGAATTGGTTTGGATTATATGCTCCCCATTTGGTTGGATCTTCATTGCTATCTGGGTTTAAACATCTGAAAATAGAGAATTTTAGAATTAGAATCAATTTATCAATCTCTGATTTCCTAAATTAAAAAAAAAATTCACTTTGATCTCACAATTAGTTCAAGATTTTTTTAAACCAGAGCTGAAAACTTTAGAATGAGATATCCTTAATCCTGATTACTTCACCCGAGTATCCAATGGACACACTTTTGATTTTCTTCTTAAACCGTTCTTTCTTGGATATAGTACAGAAAAATCAAAATAGGTTTTTTTAAATTAGAGAGTTCCTCCCGTTTCTATTCATAATCTTGAATGACGCGCAAAATTTCAAATTTATCGGCTTTATATGCGCGACTCTGATTGGTTGAATTGTATTCACTGTTCAGGATATTAGTACAAGATTAGGTTAGTCTTGACATTAAGAAAAAGAGAGGATCAAGCATTAATCTCGATATCCACCATTCTAAAGTTTTCAGCTCAGGTCTTCACAAAAGAACATAATCTTACCAAATTTGTTTAGCGTTAATTTTAAGTTCTTTTACTATTTTTTTATACCAATAACATGAAATGCTTTGAAATGAAAGGGAGTGTTCCGAAAAATTAAAGGGGGTTTATGCTGAAATCAGATTTAATTTAATCTTGATCGCTCTATCGATTTTACTTCTTAAATGGAATTTTCTCAAAAAGGGCTCGAAAGGGTTTTCTTATATCTACATGCTAGGTATACTTCAGAATCTGAAAAAAAACCTTAGATGTCTCTGTTTTTAAAACCTACTTCAATCATAGCTGAGGTGAAAGGTGAGACGCTGAAATAAAATTATAGTAGCGATCGATATAGAATTTTATTCCTTAAGTAAACCTTTTCCCCCTTTCATTGATGTAAACACTCCCTTTAATCTCATCCAATTTCAATGAACTTTTAACCCAATTTACTGGGGGGGAAGGGGGGGGGGTCAAATTGACCCCCCAATCCTTTTTGGCAGTAACTCAGAAAGTATTAAAGCTAGGAAGCTCAAATTTTCTATCTTTTCTAACTAACACATGCCCATCACATAAGGCTAAATACTGTGCTTTTATACCTACTGTCTGAATCCTCAGGCATGCTGCCTGAATGCCTTATTTTACCTATACCAGACTAAATCTATCTTTAGACCTACTCTTTTCATTGGATTTAAACATGTTATAGCTCTTTGGAAAGCTAATAACAAAAGCAACCAGCTTGCACAATTTTTGAAAAGAAATTTTGCACAGATTTTTGCACAGACGCCTTTAAAGCGAATTTGCTCATTTTCAGTTTTTCTTGAATACACATTTAGGTTTCAAAATTTTTTAAAATGTTTTTGCAGATTTGAATTCGCTGGGTTAAGCTGGCTTTTAAAATGTATAGTTTTTTTGCAATTTGCGCACTTTTTCGCACAATTTTTTGCTAGATTTCACAATAAATATTTGAAGTTTTGCAAATTTGCCATTTTTTAAGATTAATGAAGTAGAGCCCAAGGGCTTTCCAAATATGTATCAAATGTTATAGATTAGTATCACAATAAGAAACCAGAGGGGGTGTCAATATTACGCCCCCACCCTGGACCCAGTCATGAAACTAGACGTCAGGGTAAATAGGGTTAAAAATGAATGTATAATATAACCTATAATCTGGTTGTTTGTACATATGAGATGGCAAATAAAACTCTTCTCTAGCCTTATCTGCCATAGAAATCTGTAGAGTTGTAGTTCCTTGCTTTTCATATTTGGAAAATGCCGTGTAAGTTTCTAAACAAAAAAATATCAAAAATTTGACTCTGAGTTTAACATTAACTCGTTATCAAATGAAAAAACTCTTTTCTTAATGGTAAAATTGATGATAAAAACTCTTAACTGTGGCAATATAAAAAATTTTAATTATTGGTATCATGAAATACAAAAATCTAATAAGTTAGATTTTATCGTACTTTCAACGGGACATGTTATTTTTCAATTACTTCAATTCAAATCCCATTGAAATGTTACGAGATTAAATAGTAAAGATGGCATGGACAGGGTCAAACTACAGTTCTGTGCAGGAAAGTAGAGTCAAGACTGAACCAACATGACAAAGATGAATAGACAATAACAGATGATTAGGAATTTGGAAAGTTGTTAGCCTATTTATAGTTTTTTTTACCGTTTCCGCCTATTCTCAAAGTGCACATGAGAAGTGTACAGCAAAATCTGCACTCATGACAGTTTGCTTTATCCCTCCTTTAATTAAAATTTTTTATTATTTTTTGTTCACTTGGCAGTAAATATAAATTTTCCTGTCAGCAGCATCAGAAATAAAGTGATTCTGCTCGAAATTCAAAATTATTATTTATACATTTTTGTTAGTACTTCCACGAAAAAAAAAATGCTACAAAATCCACTTTATGAAAATTATTAAGAAAAAACATTTAATTTAAATCAAATTAAAAACAAAACAAATTGTCTAGGTTAACCATAAAAATAAATAAAGAATTGTTCCTGACGCAACACTTAAAATATCCTTTGTCCTTTTTGCACTTTTTTGCAAAATCAGATTCTTCATATTTTGTGCAATCCTGTTGGCAAATACTAGCATCCAAACCTGAAGGAAATTCAACCTCTTCATGTAAATATAATTAAACATTTATTAAAGATTTATGGATTATTGCTTTCAAGAATGCATTGAAACTTTCGTAAATTTTGTAAATTATTCAAGTTTTAAACAAGCTTTGTTATAATCTCATTTTTTATTCACATCATTGTCCTTGGAGGATTGTGCAATACTTACTGCTATATGACTTTTAAAGAATGCATTTAAAAAAGATCACAATTCATATTTGGAAATATTCTACATACTTGAATTCAAGGAGTGACAAGATGCGTATCCCTTCTTTTTTTCTTCTGCCAGATACTTTTTCTGAAATAAATATTATAACTATTAAAGTAAAATGCTTTAACATTGAACATCCATTGAATGGCATTACTTATATCTATCAATCAATCAATCAATCATTTCATAAATAAATCTATTAATCTAACCTGATCTTTGAGGAAGCTGACTGCAACATCAATAAAGTTATCACTGATAGTATTCCAGTTACTTGTACATGAATAGTTCCTGTCACACATATCAAGGTTAAACTTTAAAAATCAATATTTATGAAGTAAATATTGATTTGTTAAAACTATTAACCAAGATCAAATCAAAAATCTGAACCTACTGTTTTTAAAGGTTTTTACTTGAATAATCATAAGGAGCTCTTTAAAACTGCTCCCGAATATGCAATGGCTATTTACTTATTTTAACTATGAACTACAAAATTATGTCTATGAAATAATCTGGCATGGAACAAAAGCGATATAGACGTCGTCATTTAATTACAATGTATATTGGGACACCCTGTGGATAAAATATTGTTGTGTTACATGACTAATTAATTGCCGTTTTCTATGAATGTACACTATACAGTGTACACAATCCTTGCCGGACGCCCTGGGATATATTTTTATACGTTTTTTATAAGAGGCCGAATTTAAAGAATTTAAGAATTTTTTTGGTTCCACTTAAATTTGTATTAAATTTTTCAAGATTTAAGCCGGCGGCGATCAATTGAAACCGGTTTTTTGGGTATTTTAGATGCGGTTTAAATTCATTAAATCTATGTTTCCCGTATTGTGAATTTTAATATACAAAGGTTAGAAGTTAAAAAAAACTTTATTTTTGTAATTACTGAGAATTAGGTATATTAGTATGAAACCCATTGAACTGCAAAGACGACAATTTATACAATCTTTCAATATCTCCAAAGTACTGTGTTAAACTTTATTAAAATACCCTATATATAGATAGGATAGGATAGATAGAATATAGTTCAAATATTCAATGTGTTCAGTTAATTAAAAATAGTTTGTAATTTGATTATTGTCATTTATGCTATTTTTTGCTACATTTTTAGCTGACAAGGAACTTCGCGAAAAATTTAAATTTTTTAGTTTTGCAAATCACACATGGATCTGAAAGAATTTCAACATTACTTAGGAATTGAAACATAGAACAAACTCTTGGAATTGAAAGTAAATAACTACACATTGACATGCACATACTTCTGTTACAGGTTGGATTATATAGTTTCTAAACTAAGAAAGAAAAGAAGAGAAACGACTAAGTTGCCAAACTAAAACTGAAGTTGTTGTGATTGTAAGAAACTTCTAAATCCAACCCAGACAGAAAAGTACTGACATATAGGCTTTAAGCAAGGAGTATGAAATATAAGGGAGATACAATCGACGCGGCCCGCCCTACCATATGATTATACATTCTTTGCAGACAGTAATACATTTGAATATGAAATATTCAAAATAGGTTATTGTATACGCGGTAATTGTACATCAGACAAATATTTCTTATATCGTCTGCAAAGCATGTATAATTATATGGTAGGGTGGGCCGGGTCTGTTGTATCTCCCTTCTATTCCATACTCCTTGCTTAAACTGATGCACGATCTTAACTTAACTTTGCGTGAATTTCTTAAAACTGAAATATTTTGTAATGCGTGCTTCGTGAGAAAAGTTGCAGTTGAATGCTCTGTTTTACTTCATCAAAGAAGATCTATATCCGCTTGATTAAGGTTTGGATTTGTAATGCGTGCTTCGTGAGAAAAGTTGCAGTTGAATGCTCTGTTTTACTTCATCAAAGAAAATCTATATCCGCTGGATTAAGGTTTGGATTTGACGTCATTGTTGTTTTTAAAACATAAGAACCATGAATAATTCTTATTGCAATTTTTCCATGATGTGTACCTTGAGCAACACACTGTGCGAAGGTTGTTCTTACAATACAGCAGTTCTCCAGCCTTTAAACAAGGTGTCCCACAAAACATGGCAGTTGGTGTATAGTTTGAATGTCATCTTTCAGAAACGTAATGATAATTTGCAGATTATTTCGTTTAAAAAATCTTTAACTTAAAAATATTTTATCTATAATCAATTTTATTGCCATGTAATAATTTTTATTATTCTCCTTGGTATCAAAGAACTTTTCCAAATATTTTCCAAATAATTCCAAATAGAAAGAGTAATTTACAACTATTCATCAACTGTCATGTTTCGTAGGACACCTTGTATTATGAATAAAGTATGGAATTTAGTCTTCACAAACTTAAAGGTTCATATTCCTATATCTTTGCAACCAGAAGATGTAAACCTTTGTGAATTTCTCAATTTTGTTTTGGAATTTAAGGGGTATATTTCTTTCTTTTTTAAGTTTTCAAGTGCCTTGGTATTTTTGAATTTTCCGATACGCAATACCCCTTTATTTAAGGAAATTTCAAAGATTTTTTTATTTTTTTAATTTTTTAATTTATTATTAAATTTCAGTTTATTTTACTTTCATTAATGGCAGATTTTGCAGATTCTTTAAAATTTAGTTTTTATGAAATTGTTTAATATTTCTACAATGTATACTTTACAGGTAAGGATGGATCGTTTAAATTTTTTAAAAACGATGGTTTCGATTTAAAAACAACGAAGAAAAAACGAAACGATCGTTTTTAATTTAAAAAATATCGTATTTTTAAAAACAGTCGTTCTCAAAAATGAAAGCTTTTTAAAAAACTATTGTTTTTTTAAAGAACCCATTGTTTACAACCGTTAACATCGACCCTTTGTGAACGATCGCTAACGACCTTTTGTATGTAGTTTTTGGTCGGAAAATCCGGGGTCAGAATATTTTTGAGGTAATTTGTCTCAGTAAAAAAAAACATTTAATTGATAACATATATAACTTTATCTTACTGAAAAAAATTGAAATTAATTGTCATAATACTCAGATTCATTAGCAAACATTTTTTTCAAAAACGATCTTTTTTGGTTTTTTGAAAATTCAAAACGAGTGGTTCGTTTTCAAAAACTATCTCTTTATTTAAAACACGCAACGATCGTTTAAGAACAAAAATAAAACGAGACGAAAAAAGATAAATTTTTTGATGGTTTTTAAAAACGATTAAAAAACCCACATATACAGGGTAACCCACAAAAGATCGGGAAAACTTTGAATTAAATCGGAAAAATATGAAATATATATATACCATATCAACTGTAGTTGATCTGCACAGAGAGCCCAAGGTTTTCGCCATTTTCAATTTACAATGTTGGAAAACCTTAACAAATAGAATAAAATATATTGTAAACTTGTAAAACAAGAAATATAGAAGTCTCAAAATGTTTCCATCTGATATCATATTGAAATTTAAAAATATTGTAAAATTTAATTAAAATAAATAATTAAAGTTAAAAAAAATAAAAAAAATATTGTAAACTTCTTTGCTTAACTAACAGAACAGCTTTAATTGACTAAAACGAACGGATTCACAACTCCTTGTTTGGTAGACTTTATGATAAAAGGTGCTCAAAAAAACTCTTTTCCTCTACAAGGTTAATTATTATCTGATCATAATGTAATTTGTTTGACAGTGTCTCTAAGATGTGATGTATTTTGATTGTATAATCCATAACCCTTTAACTTAAAGGGAGTGTTCGCGAAAAATGAAAGGGGGTATAGGCTTAATGCGATAAAAAAAGCGCTTTTGATCGCTACTAATCTTACTTCTATCTGTAATATCTGAATGATTTGTTTGATATTAATTTGATTTTTTTACGGTCTAAGTCGTATGTTCCAACTTCCTCAATTTGTATGGGCGCTACGCTCTTCGGTATGAGATGTCTTTATCAATTTTCTCCTTATAGACGCAACAGATAGTATTAAGATTAGTAGCGATCAAAAGCGCTTTTTTATCGCATTAAGCCTATACCCCCTTTCATTTTTCGCGAACACTCCCTTTTAAATTTTAGAACCACTTTACTTACACCCTTACAGGACATTATTTATAGTTATACATAACTGCATAAAGGAATTGAGCCGTTGCTTCAAACTTTAATTTTCTTCTCCCTATATCTTTAAAATCTGATAAATTAAACCTAAGCACGTATTATTTGAAATATCTAGTGTCTACGACATTTGTTGCAAAGATTAGGGATTAGAAAATTAGAGTAGAGTTTGTGACTATGTTCTTTAAAAACCTTATCATCGCTAAGGTCTCCTGTTGCTTCTTCACAAAATCCTTTAGTCTAAGATAAACAAATATATGAATACCAAGTAATAATAGTTGTCTTTTTGCAATCTTAAATCAAGAAAGATTTTGTATATTCTTGTAAGTTAACAGTTTTGCACGATGTAATTAAAAAAAAATATACAGAGCATACCATTCTGTAAATAAGCTCACATTTAAAGTAAAATTGAGCTTTAATTTTCTACGACTGAAATAAAGAAATAATGACCATCTCAAGGGAACACTAAAAAATACTTCTCTTTTGAACTTTGCACTTGTTTTTCCCCTTATTTAAATCAATATTTGATTTGAAAAAGAAATTAGATATAAAGATGTAGTTTATACTATTGTGGACTCTTTGTGTTTAAAATTTTTTTCTCATATTTTTATCATAAAATTTTCTTGATTTACCTTGTTCTGTTTAATTTCTATGATTAGGCCTTCGTTCTTACAGTTTTTAGCTAAAACAGATTATAGTAAAAAAAATGTTAAAATTTTCATAATAATGTATTGCTAATTTTAAGGATTAATAAGAATAAGAATAAGAATAAACAGTCTTGTACTCGTACTTCTGGACTTTTTTGCCCTCAAATTTTTTGATTAAAAAATAAAAGAAAGACTCTGCTAAAAGCTATGCAAGATTTTTAAAAAGCTAATAAATATTGAAATCTAATGACTTAAGTTAAGTATGTCTATATATTGACAGTAGGGTTTTTGCATAACGTCCCTCCCCCCCCCCCCGAAAATAGTTACATTAGTTCGTTATTATGAAGGTACAAAAAAAATTGTCCTTTGGACAAAACTTTACATTTCTTAATACGAAAGTGTGTTTTTTTTTTCTTGTAATTTAAAAATGTTTTATAAATATCAAAGCGTAATCGGGCATTTGTGGAATGAAGGGGGGGATGGGAGATTTTGTTATGTGTACAATTGTACTATCATATGCAGAATGCTAGCTAATACTAAAAAAATCATAGAATGATAAATATCTTTAAGACAAAATATTTTTATTTCCATCATTTCTCCCTGTTTTAATTCTAGTTTCGTCTCCATGATTTTAACCTGTATCATAATCTTCACTCCAGTAATCGACAACACTAGACACACTAGATATATGTACCAGGGGCTAGAGATGGACATCGTTTTGGTGTATAAACAACATTTTTCAAAACGAGGAAAATTATTCGTGAACATTGGTATCGTTCAGATAAAATAACAAAGGATGTACGAAGAGTTTAGGATCGTTCACAGGACTATTATTTTTGAAAACGAACAAGAAAAACAATAATTTATTTAGACCAAACTTAATAAAACTATCATTTTTTTTAAAGATCAAAGGAATTTTCCAACAGATTTTGTAAAACTGATTGTTATTTTTACTTTCCGAACAATTTTTTGTACCAAACTTTTTGAAAAACTACAGGTTTTTTACTAAGAAACGATCGTTTTTTTTGGTGAACGTACAATTTTATTAAACAAACGATCCATTTTTGAACAAATAATTTTACTGAAAGAAGTATTTAAATGAACAGACGATTTTACTCAACAATTGTTCAATGAGAAAACGATAACGATAATTTTGAGAACGACCAATATCATTTTTCAGCAAACGAAGAACAAACAAAACGAAAAAGAGCTGAACGTGCCCATCTCTACCAGGAGCAGTAATACAACTAATATCTTTATATTAGATACCATCATCATCTTCATATTGGATATTATCATCATCATCATATTGGCATCATCTTCATATTACAGTGGACTAGGTTCAATTCGAATTCGAACCGGACCAACTAGTTGTACCGGCCTTGGAACGCGTAGCAAGTACCTGCCCGACCCCACCTATATTGGCCCAGTTTTAGCGCAGCCAGACTTTTACAGTACCCGGTCTATCATAGGCCACTACGCCACTAGCTTGGAAGTATAAATTAAGCCAGTTTATCATTTAGAAAAGGGTCTGAGCACTGCAAAAAGTTTATTATATGATCTGTTTAAGCAAAATATTAACTTGTTCTATAAGTTTGAAACCAATCTTTGTAGCAAAAAATTGTTCCTGCAAAAAAAACTTTTCTTTTTTAGGAAACAAATTCGGTTTCATGATCATCTGGCAAACTGTCCTAGGCCAATAATACAGAGAACTGTGTTATAATTTTTTAGACAGTGTGTTTCTTTAAAAAGGTGACAATTTAGAGATGCAATTAAGATCAATCTGATGACATAAGTGTCGCAATAAAGGTAAAAGACTTCTTTTGGATGTGGTGCTAAAGGGGACTGTGTCTGTAAGCGAAATTTTGAGTGGCCTTCCATATTTTAAAGACGGTCATAACCAAGGACTATGGATTAGAAGGGAGTTACAAATGACGCGGCCCGTCCTACCAAATGATTATACATGCTTTGCAGACGGTACTTCATTTGAATAAAAAATATTCAGAATAGGTTATTGTGTACGCGGTAATTGTACATCAGACAAATATTTCTTATTCAAATGAAGTACCATCTGCAAAGCATGTACAATCGTATGGTAGGGCGGACCGGGTCAGTTATATCTCCCTTCTATTCCATACTCATTGGTTATCACAGATTCACAGTAGTATTCTATAAACCTTAGTTTTATCATCCAGGACAGAGAGAATAGTAAACACAGTGTACATATCTCTTAAATCCTGTGTAAAAAACGTAAACTTTGAGTGTAAGCAAGCGTACTGTGTGAACTCAATACAGATGACGTCATAACTAATCCTAGAAGATCTAGAATGTTTTTGTCCAACGTGCTTTTTAAAAATTCGAATGCGAATATTTATGTTCTGCTATTTATAACAAGTAAATATAAGTATTCCATAATGTAAAACAGCTTTTAGTCTAAGGTTTAAAAAGTACCGGTGTGAAACGGAAATGAACCTCTGAAAGTGGTAGGTAGCTTGGAATTACACTTACAGTCCCTATAAACAGCAATGCTCATGCTTCCATGGCAGGCAAGATCCCTTCTTAATGTTACTTTATATAAACAATAAAATATTAATTTATAACTTAAACTAGACACAAAATTTCACTAGAAGGCGATCATTCATTGTACCGTCCCATTATATAGTCTGTTTTTGTACTGTACTGCTTGCCCTGGCTAGTTCAAATTCGGCCCGGTACATATAATGAACTGAAATGTATAGAGTGTTAAGAATTCAATTGAATATTTTTATTACAACTATTAAAGAAGATATATAATTTCAACTAAGTTATTAAAGTTTAAGTGATAAAATAGTTATTGATATAATAAAAGAGAAAATCATAATATCAGTCAATGTCCTAGCTGTCTTAAGCATCATTTTATACTGAAGTAAAAACAAAAATTAAAATTTGTGTCTTTTTCGTCATTTTTATTTTCTAAAAATATAAGATAAAGATAAGAACAACATTCGTTTTTCCCATAGATAAAGATAGATTGCACATAAGACGACATTTTTCATCTTGAAAGATATAAATGTACAGAGATGTTTTAAAGATATTCCTATTATATAGCATAACAATAGGTCGGTTGTGAAATAGACTTAGAATTTGTATTTAACTTAAATATAGATTAACGTAAATTAAGATTTCAGAAGTGAAATTTAGCCATTTTATTGCACTATAATTTCAGACAACACAATAATGCCTGCATGCATAATCTGTAAAACACGGAATGCAGAATTTGTGATACCGAAAAATGAAGATCTTCGAAATATATCTCGAGGTCTTCACTTTTGTATTTTAACAAATTTATGAGAATTAGACATAGTTTTATAGATATTATAGGGAGTGTTCGGGAAAAATGAAAGGGGGTATAGGCTTAATGCGATAAAAAGCGCTTTTGAGCACTACTAATCTTACTTCTATCTGTTGCGTCTATAAGGAGAAAATTGTTAAAAACGACTCACTCCGAAGAACGCAGCGTCCATACAAATTCGGAAAGATGCAACATTCAACAGGGATCGTAAACAAATCAATTTAATTCCAAATTAAATTTATTTGTTTAGGATCCGAGTTGAATGTTGCATCTTTCTAAATTTGTATGGACACTACGTTCTTCGGTATTATAGTCGTTTTTAACAATTTTCTTCTATAGAGCAACAGATAGAAGTAATATTAGTAGCAATCAAAAGCGCTTTTTTATCGCATTAAGCCTATACCCCCTTTCATTTTTCGCGAACACTCCCTTTTAAATTTTAAGTTTACTTACACCCTTACAGGACATTATTTATAGTTTTTTTAGGGGGGGGGGGCCAAATTTGTTGCCTTAGTCTATTCCACTTTAGTATTTATTGACTATGAGGAGAACTAGGGTATAAATATGAATTATTCTATCCTGTTGACTGAGACTATCCTGGCTGCAGTACTCGGTTCAGCTTCAAACAGAAGGAGTTAAGTAGATAATAGGAAAACTAAGTAAATGTGCAATTTTATTTGCTTTTTTATTTAAAATTTTGATACATTTATTATTGATTTTTGTTATCTAACTTAGCATTTTCAGCGATACTTTCAATAAATGCTTCCAGCAATTCATTGTTATCCTTTTCTTTCTCGTTTTTAGATTTTTTCTTTTCTTGTTTTTTGTCTTTATTTTTCGTTTTGGAGTTTTTTTTCTTTTTATCTTTTTTTCTCTTTTTGTGCTTTTTGTTCTTACTTTTCTTAATCTTTGCTTTGCTTGGTTTATCTATTTCTACGTTTTTGTCTTTAAACATTTCCATTCTATTACTTATCACTTGTTTATTTATTTTCTCATTTTTTTCATCTTGTCCTTTCTCTTTACCTTCATCTTGTCCTTTCTCTTTACTTCCATCTTGTCCTTTCTCTTTGCTTTTATCTTGTCCTTTCTCTTTGCTTTCATCTTGTCCTTTCTCTTTGCTTTCATCTTGTCCTTTCTCTTTGCTTTCATCGTCTTTTTTGTTCTTGGATTTACTTTGTTTGTCCCATAGTTTGGGCATAGCACTTTCATACAGTTTAAAACTTGGGTCTTCTTCGTCCTGATCTTTTGATTCAAATATTTTTTGCGGGCACACCCTGTAATACAAATATGATTTATTTTGCGGGCACACTTTGTAATAGAAATATAATTAATGTGGCAGTATTGGAAAGGTTTTTTTAAAATTTTGCTTCCAAAAAATCTGATAACCAAATTAAATTGTTTTTTTGTATCAACAAAAAAACAGAAGACTCACCTTATATTAGTAAACTTTCTTTTCTCACACTCTTCTTTAGTTTCATTGCTCTTATAAAAAAACAATATTTGTATTCCATTAGCAATGCTTTTTGGTAAAAAAAGCGAGTGTATTGGATAAAAACACACAGTTTTTGCCTTTAGCCCTATAAGAGATTTTTAAAAAGTATGTTGGACTTTTTTCCCCTTTTTATAAAATTATTTTCTAGATATGGCGAGGAAACTAAATGATTTTTTACTCCTTAATGTCTTTGTAATTGTAATTGATTGATTTATGAAAAGTCAAGCATAAAAAGCCGTTGTAGATAAAGCTGGGCATGTTTCTAATTTTCAAAAATCGTTCTGTTCCGTTCTTTCCCGTGAAAGAACGATCGTTCCCAACTAACGACGCCCAGCCTTAACTGTAGGGCAATTATCAAAAGCTAAAGGAGAATTCTTATCAAATGTTATTACCTTATATTTTTTGTCTGAGAGAACGTTTTTATTTTCTAAAATGAAAAATAAATTATTCACAAATATTTTTGTAAATTCTGCAATAGGTTAGGTAAGGGTAGGTTAGGTTAGGTTAGGTTTCTAAATTACTTACTCAGGTTACAAAAAGAATCTTTGTCAAAAGAATGCATAAATCTTCCAATTTCTTCAAAAGTAACAGCTGCTGGCTGAAAAAAATAATTAGTCTTTTGAAAAGTTTGTCTAATTTAATTTTAAAATCTTACAGCACATGTATCCAAATACTGGCAGAAGGTTCCTCTGTAACCAAGTCTCTAAAAAAAGAATAAAACAATAAATATTACAATAAAATAATAAAATAATAAAATTATGAAATAATTAAAAATAATCCTGTTTAAAGGGACCTTTCACTTATTTGGGTAATTTCATGGTAAACTAATTAGCCTATTATGCTATTCATGCTATTAATCTTACTTTTCAAAGATATCCATGACCAGAGAAAAAGCCGACTTATCGCTTAGAATTCCAGCGGAAAAGTACGATCCCTTTGAATAAACACTATTTAAACGTTTTTTTTTCGGTATCAACAGCCCAATACAATCTTAAATTATCATATTTCAAGTTTTTACAAAGACAACTTTCTCTCTCAGACAAACTGGTTCCTAGATTTCAACTCTTAAATAAATCACTGGGATTTCTGTGGAAGCAGGGAAAACTTACCAAACCGTCAAATTTTTAAAATAAATTATATTTTGAAAATAGACAATTTAAAAATAATTTTTTAAAAAATTAAAGATATCTACAAATAACTATTAAGGTACCGTTATACCTTAGCACTGGAATTCTGAATGATAAATCGACTTTTTGAATTGTCTTTGGAAAGTATAACTAATACCAATGAATAGCTAATAGGCTATTCAGTTAACCCTCAAATTACCCGAAAAAATGAACGGTCCCTTTAAGTGAAGAAAAGAAGAGGAGTAGTAGAACAACTGTTTTCCTACCAAATCGGTGCTTTTGGATTCTATGTGATATTCTATCTGTGAATTATGTATCGTGGCGCCACCCAACGGGTTTTCTACAAAACTACAGTTTAAAATATTAACATTTTTCATATAAAAGTTGTTTTCTTATGGTTTCATGCACATAGGGTTGTTAATCGTTTTTGAAAACGATCGTATTTTTTGTTTCGTTTTTCAATCGTTTTCAAAAACGATCGTTTCCTTCTGGGGACAAAACGATCGTTTTTAAAAACGACGGCCACTCGTTTTGAACTTTTAGAAAACTAATAAAGATCGTTTTTTAAAAACGATTTGCGACCGTTTTTTATTCGATTGTTTTTTTAAAAACGATTTCTTTTGAAAAAACGATTGTTAACAAAGCTGGTCGTCGTTAACTATCGTTAACGAAGGGTTGTTGTTAACGATCATTAACGAAACGACGAACTTTATAATAACGGTCGTTTTAAAAAATGATCGTTTCTTTTTCTATTTTAGTCGTCGTTTTCATAACGAAACGATCGAAACGATAAAAAAAGAAAACGTTAACATCCCTACATGCACAGTACGGTTTAATCTATAACATCCAGTTTATTCACAAACCATACCCGTTATAAAAGTTGACAAAGGCATCAGAATCCATAGGCCAGGGAAGTGTAATAAATTAAGATTAAGGTTTTTAATTGCTGTAATTACCCCCCCTCCCCCCGTGGCGTAAATAAAGGGGGTCATTTGGGTTACTTACCCCCCCCCCCTAAAATCCTTGGGGTCTGATCTCCATTCTCTATGTCCATGATTACCATTAAAAGGAAAAATATAAAAAAAATTTCGCGCTTCGCGCATATAATCTTACTCAATCAACTTTACCATAAAAATTTAGACGAATGTCAAATATGTCAAATTCAGTATGAAGCATAAAATTGTTAAAAGATCAAGATTATTAAAAAATAAATTTAAAAAGTAAGACATATTACATTTCTCTTTTAACATATATACCTAGTACATTGACGACAAGAAAATTTTAGAAATTAGAAATTTGAATATAAACAAAGACAATATTTTTTCAAAGTTTTGCAGAGTAGCTTTTCTAAAGATTTTAAAAAGTTACATCTTTTTCCTCTTAAAGTAAAACTATTTTTTTCATTTTTTTTTACAGATTTTTGTAGTTAATGTAAAATGAATGACTAATGAAGGATATAAAACAAGGTAAAAGCTGAAAGGTAGGAAATGAATTGCCTTTATTTGATAGAGTTTGTAAATGCCAGAAATGAGTGAAAAATGCAAATCAAACCCAACTAAAACCAATAATTTGATATACATCATGATATTTTTCTAGGGTGGGGTAAAAAAATTCTAGAGGGGGGTAAAAAAATACTTCCCCCTTCCCTACAGAATCCTTATTTACGCCCCTGCCCCCCCCTAACTTATAAAAGTACGCTGTTTGGTTTAGGTATTTTCCCAAAGGAATTTTCCCAAGTGACAACTTCCTAAATGTTCCCTAAGGTTAGCCCTTCTGAGGTGGCGCAGGCTGAAATGGTGGGGGTGGGGGCAAGCACTGCTGCAAGGATTGGCTAGGTGGCCGAGCACTGCAGCTAGAAAAGACTAGGTAGGCAAAACATTGCAGTTAGAACAATCTTGAAAAGTTGGGAAGTATACACTTAGGAAAATAGCCTTGGGAAGTTGCCGCTTGGGAAACCCTTTGGGAAAGTACTTAACATCTGCTGTTTTATAATTATTCTAGATTGTTGAATTTTAAACTGTGCCACCCTAACGGGGATTTAAACTCTGTGGAGACAAGATCTGTGTATCTATCCTAAAAGAAAACATTTTGTTATTAAATCAGAGCGAAAAACTTTTCTGTGATTATGTTATGTGATTTCTTTTATCCTCTTTTTTGGATATCCTTGTTTGAGTCCGGCCAAAGAGAGTTTCTCATTAATCGCGAACAAAATTTTAGAATATTTCGGCTTCTGGTTGGCTGTTCAGTTTCTACAATTTTTACTCTGATTAGTTGCATTTTAGATACTTCAAAGCATATTTTTATTGTTTAATCATGAAACTATAATTGTTATGATTTACATCATATTAATAATATTACAAAGTCATGGGTAAGGAAGTAGACAGAACCCTATTCTTTATGTGGAAAGTGGAATTGTGAATGGGTCCTTAAAGTGTACATAGACATAACTTTTTTTCTTTTCATAATCAATGTTTTATATATTTGTAAAAATTTGTTTACCCTTTTAGAGCAGATATGTGAGTTTGTAGTGATAAAACAGGTGGCATTTTTACAAACTTCCTCATCGTAGGATCTAATTAAAACAAAAAAAAAGTTTTTGAAAAAATTATTTTTAAAATGGATTGTTTCAAAATAATGTTTAGCAAAGATTTCCATCACAAAACTTTTGCAAAAAAATGTGAAAAACACGAAAATTTTGCATTTTTTGCAAACATGAAAGCAAAATTTTGCGAAAAAAGCAAAAAACTTTTGTATTTTTTGCAAGCAATCAAAATGTAAAAAAACATGTTCAGAAAAAATGCTAAATTTTCGCGAACTTAGAAAATTAGGGGATCTTTTGAATTTTCAAATTGGTAAACAAACCATGTAATCTTACTTTATCAGTTTCAGTTCTTTAAGTTCTTTTCTTGCACTGTTGTATGTTTCTAAATCCCACCTAAACAACGTGTTTTTTATCATATTAGTATCGTTAAAAAACGTGGTAGAGAAAAACTTTGAGATTCATTTGATATGCAATGAGACATTTTTGATGTGTAAATTTTTTAAATAAGCGTTAAGTCAATTGTATTATTTCACCACACTGTTAGAAATGCCATTTTGTAAATTTTCAACATCATCATATTTCAAGCCAATATAATCAGTATATAGAAGACATTCATTGATATATCGTTTAAAATTTGATGTTTTCTGGTCAGAATGATTTTACTTGAATTAGTCTAAATACTAATTGATGTAAGGACAATTAGAATCACATCAAATTTTTTTCCCCGGAAAATAGATTAAGCAGAATT